>NW_027286985.1:77699051-78004051 GCF_022747635.1 Hetaerina americana
AGGTTCTACAGTATTTTTATTATACTAACCGGATTACAGAATTATTTCTCTGGCAGTCTGTGAATATGAGAAATAAATAATGTGATTTGCCAAGATTCAGTAAAAAATTAAGGCGTAAAATAACTTTTGTAAGTTAGCAATATTTGAATCGGCGCGCTTAACATATTCTATTGTCACGTGGCTGTGTTGGTGACGCTTTCCCTCCCTCTCTCCCTGATGAGCATTGAATTGCGCGCTATATCTCCTCTGTCTCAATGGCTCTACGCTGTTTGTCATACGTTCTCCGTTTATGCTCAGTACTGGTCCCATCTGAAACATTTGGTGGAAATAGTTGAACATACCCAGATGGCGGAATGGGCTGCGGCTTCCATCAAAGTATCAAACCTATCCGTGATCGAAAGTGAACTCGCAAAGAAGCTGGAACGATGCGCGTAAAAGTCGACCTTCCGTGTACATCCCTCCGCTAGTCACTCCCGTGTGTATCTGAGGGCTTATGAAGAGTGGCTATGGTGTAAGCTTAAAAGTTGACCTTCCAAGTGGAAGGTCGGCTTACTCGCCTACGAGTCAACTCGTGCGTATAATATCCCCTTTATCGTCTCATTTGCCTTCCCCGTGTATGGGCCGTAAAGGATAAGGGGCGCATAAAGTGGGTAGAAGGTATGGACGTAAAATATGTTCTCGTCATTAATATACTGGTTGTAGGTTTTCCTGAAAATTTTTAGCACACACAAAGCGTGACCTTGTTTCTCCCGCCGCATCCCTTGCATTATTTTTGAGACGGCTACCAGAATGAATATGACCATATCTTGAATCTCAAATTATCGCCCGATAAATTGTCGGCCTTCGCACTGTAGTCCACGAACACGAAATCATTAAAGGATGAGGATAAGGGAGTACGCGTTACGGATTAATGAAAAACATTAAGAGCTGATGTACGTCAGCACATGAACCCCCATGGTGCTAATATAGACTCCATATTAGAAGATCATGCACTCATGATCATAAACATTAGTAGCGCATCACCGACCCAAAGCACCTATGGCGGGAATCCATCGCCAATTAAGGGGAGAGAGAATGGGAATCAGATGTACCGGATGAAAATGAGAGTGGACAACTTGTCTCTCACACATTGAAAAATTGTTTCTCAAACATATTGTTTTCAAAGGGATACCCAAATAAAATTTTATTTTTGTCATTTATTTCTCTAATATTGTGCTCGTGCTTGAATTGGCAAATATTAGTAGTTTATAAAAATATTCCTGGAAATGGGGTGTAAGCCCCTTCGGCTCCAAATTTGTAGATCATTTCAATACAGCGTTCAATCTTCTCTTCTCTAAGTTTCATGTCAGATTGGCGACGATTTGTGGACTGAAAGAGTTCGTCACAATTGATGAAACTATCTTCTATTATTAATTCATGAATAATGTAAATTAGTGGAGATCGAAAGTGTTTGTTTAGGTGTTTCTTGAAAAATGCATGATACCAGTTAATTATCTTTAGTGTGTCGTAGGAATTCCCGCAAAGGTGCAGTTGTTCTGTCCTCCCGCCGAAAATTTAATGCCATCCTCCTTGTTGTGGGTCATATTCGGAAGGGTACTTATTTTACAGAATTTAGGGTGATATAACCGAAGGGGTTGTAGCAGAACATTTCAAAACTTTTTGCGGCTCCTGAAATGGAGTATGCATTGTTACGCGATCTGTTTTTAAATCAACTGTAAATTTAAAATGCAGGAACATTTTCCGTTTCGTTCTAAAATTCGTCTTTGTTTCTTGATTTAAGGTTGCAAATATCGGGAGAAGTACCAACATACTGGCTTGCTTGTTTCCAACTTCTTCGTCCTTTTTATTTTTATCGGTGATGCTGTTGTTTTTTCTGTATTTTTCAGCGGTTTTTTTTAAACTTTGTGATCTGCCACCTCTCCATGTGAAAACATTAGGCCACATTTTTTTTTGAGCCAATTGCTTCTGGCCATTGTTTTCCGTTCTCTTGCCTTGAATGTGTGGATGTGTATTACAATTACACTGTCATCTCCTATCACCTGGGAGTTCCCTCTTCATAAAAAATATATTCAATTGAGAAATCTATTGGCAACTTTTCCATCACTGCGAGGTGTCTTTCGTTTTCACCTCCACTTCTTACTTTTTTCGTAAGAAGTGGAGGTGAAAACGAAAGAAGGACCCAGTTTAGAAAACCAGGTCCTTGCCTGGGGCAACCACAGGGACTCAAGCACCTTACATGTACCTTTAATTATTCCCTACCACCTTTGGTCTTCCCATGTTCATTCTAATTTTTGTTTTGCTTCAATTAATTTCCTGGTGCTATCTCGTTAAAATTTGATGTGTTTTTTGGCAAAGCCCTTTTAGTATTTTTTGAGGAATTTCAAGGGCCAATTATAGAGTTAATTTTATCATTGGTCATTGAAATCCCTTAAAGAATAATATTTCCATTTCATCCGAGTCATGGTTCCTTACATGGATGTTACTCTTTGGATTAGCTCTCGACTTCCGTTGCTGAGTTTTCAACGATTGTAGGTGCATTGCAGCGTCTAGCCTTCAACGCGGCGTTTGAGTTTCCAGGTCGATATGTTACCAACCATGAGATCTATTGCTTCCAAGAATTTTCGTAATCTTTGAACTATATTGTTCCGACTTAAACTCAAGGATATGAATTTTAAACACATCGCTGAGAAGTAATTGGAGCGCAGGTTCTTAGTCAACATACCGGCATGATTTTCTTTGGCTATCCACGCATCTGCTCTAGAAACGAACTACTTCCAAACATGATGAGATGCTTCCTTCACGTTTTCAACGAATAGTTCCCAATTAGTCGCATGGTAAGCACCGGTTCGACTCACGTTTTTGGCACAATGTGGAGCTGCCGCATACCAGTGATCCTGAGGAAATTTTATCCTGGCAATTGGTGTGTACCCACCAAAATGTTGTCAAAGAGGAAAACGTTTCATTGAAAAATATGTCGGAGATCGGGATAATTCGTCGTTCGAGAAGTCCAATCCTTCTCTCGGCAGAGGTTGTAGAACGTAATCCGTTATATTGGGAAATAAAATTAATTTTATTAGGTGGTGATAACTCGAGAAATAATCTGGAAAATATCAGACAGTGTTAAAACTCCTGACACAACGAAAGAACTCTCGACGAGGAACTTGTGAGAAAGAGAGTACGAGATAAAAATGAGTTGAGCATATGAAGAAAGAAATGTTAGATGTTTTCGGGGAATAGAAAAATTTCCATTGGAGAATTTGGAGGAGGTAAGAGGAAGACATTAAGGTAGTCAAAACGCCCATTTAGGAAGAATTTTCATTTAATTATTGGTATTCTACTTTCTAAGGTTAGGTTTTGAATGAGTAGACTTAGCACACCGACATTTCCTAGCTTAGTCTAACAGCAATTTCCTGGCAACCTTCTTTTCCTCGCCTATTTCGCTTTTGCCTAAGGTTATTCACTCTGTCAAAGTGTTTAACATTCCATCCTAAATTACAATACTTTGCATCCACCTTTCTTGCCTTCTTTGGATTTCTCCCAACCATCCTTTCTCCTACCCCACCATGCTTAGTACTGCTTTCTTGGTTTTCCTTTTTGTCCATTTCACCTCTACTATACTTCTCCGCACCCACATTTCAAAAGCCTCTAATCTACGCTTATCGTCTTGCTTCAACGACAATGTTTCCTCGCTGTACAAAACTACGCCCCATATCCAAATTTTAACAAGCCTTTTCTCAACACCCTTACTCGACGTCCCTATCATCAATTCCCTCCTCTTTGTGAAAGTATCTCTGCCTAATGCAATTCTTATTATTACGTCTCTATTACTTTCACCATCTTGATTGGAAACACTGTCAAGATAGATAAACTGTTCCACCGGCTCTAGTTTTGGCCCTCCAAAATAAACGTTTAAGTTCCACTTTCTAGAAAACCTCATAATATTTGTCTTGCTTACATTGATTCTCATCTGATGCCAATCACAGTTATTTTCTTATCTACTTAAAAATGATTGCAACTCCTTGGCTGACTGGCTAATCAAAGCTTGATCATCCCATGTGAGATTTAAAAATGCAAAATAAAAAAGTAAAGCAACTGAATGCACTTGCCAAAATAATTACTGCTGATAAAAAAATCCAAAAAAATGTATTTCTCATGCCCTCTAATCCCTGTACCTAGAGATATTGACACTGGGATGTTGCGATAACAGTGATGTGAGCGGGAAAGGGGGAGGAAGACCCTAGACGTTGTGTGCGACACGAATTTAGTGTAGGCATTCTAAAGAAGTTAATATTATGGGCGAAAGTTGTTTTCAGTGGGCAATTTTAGGTAAAAGTTGTCGACAAAAGAAAATTATGTGCATTTTGCATTATGCCAGGACCCCTTGGGGTGCTGAGGACCGTAATGGTTCTTGCAAAAGTTATTTTTCGAAGAAGTCTTCAAAAGCTCGCGATGGTATATTTTCCATTTTTTCTGAGACCGTCTTAAACCCATCTATATTGTAGATTGCTCATTATATCCCCGTGGGCGTATTTTAAACATATTACCCACTCTTCTTTCGTCCAGCTTTTTTAACTTCAACCCTCTTTCCATACCCCTTTCAGTGGCTCAAGGGTTCTTGCTTCTTCTCTCAAGTCGCACCCACCTTCCCCATCTGCTCGGAAATTAGACTCCCGTTTAGCTCCTCCCGTAAAAGGGATTAGTCCTCACTTACTCTCCCCTTTTATTTAAATGGATTCTTCTCTTCGCCTTACCCTCCCTGGCCCTCTTATCAAACTCAATTTCGAGATGCTTTCGGGCTCATGTACGACGTTCTCTCTATCCGAATGAATCGTTTCCACCCCTTCCTTTTTTCCCTGGGTATCCGGGCCGTCTCATCGCTGTCTCCTCGAGGAAGATTTCGGGTCGCTTCTGTTGCTTGACGTTCGTTCCGTGTCACGTATCGACTGACGTTAATTGCTTCTCTTCGCATCCCATACTCCCATCCCTGCCATCAGTCCCTAATGGCTTACCTGGTTTTTTTATTTACTCCTCTTCCAGGGCTTTGCTTTGAGGTTCTTATTTTATTGGTATCATATCGTGAGTGCATCGGGGGTCGAGTGACACTCCAGTCCGTTTATACGTATAAATGCTCTCGACGTAGTGTGAGAGGTACTTCGTACTTTTCGTCACGATCTATTTCCCTTTCTGAAATAAAAGCCGAGAGCGTAGTCGGATCATCACGACGAGTACGATGGCTTTTGCAGAAGTCGCTCAGGGGTGAGCACCGTGAAATGCTTTATTTTCCATTCGTGAAAATTCCATCAATTCACCGAAATAGGGCTTCGGCGAAAAAAATGTATCAGGGAAGGAGCGAGATGGATTCCAGTTCAAGTACGAGTAGTTCGGTGCCGTGTGGTGGATTGCAGTCTTGCGTACATCAGCTAACAAGAGCGACCAATTATTCTATTTTTGGAGTTTAACCGTCGCTTACCTATCGTCCCCCCTCCCCCTATATAAAGAAGAGAAGTGCCTGATGTGAAGCGAGCAGTATGTAATCTCGCGGTGAACATTGTTTTATTGACTTTTAAATGTCCCGTGGATTTTATTTTTACTGATTAATAATACTGATGTCCTACCATTTTTATTGGAACTCATTTTTATGTTTATGAAGTTTCAGTAAAGCATTAAGTTGCATCCATTCAGTTTATATTGAATTTATGCCCAATTGACTAATTAATGAAAACGAAATCCTTGCCTTTTTTTCATCGTCTACTTTCTTTTTATAAGTGCAGTTACCCGCATTATTTTTGTGCATGAAGAGAGGTATCCGGATGTGAATTTCGCAATGTCATTCGTTCCGATTACTCTTTTTACTGAACATATTGACGGAAAAGGAAGAATATTAATGAAGTCATTATTTTATTGAAGTGAATGAAAGCTGTAGTCATTGTTTTTTTATGAATTGGGTTATTTTTAGTTTGTCAACACAAGCATCCTCTTCGTTGTCGGAAAGAATATTGTTTCGGTCAAGGATTTTATGTACTTAAGCTGAACTTAGGGCTGTATTATTTCATTTACATGGACATGTCAGTAGATGCCTATTGAATGGATTCAACATTGAATTTAATCACCTGGTCTACCCGGAACTTTTTCTCCTGTTTTTAGTTCTTTTCCCCCCTCTATTATTTAGCCTTCGCTTATCTCTAACTAAAATCCTTGCCTCTAAGTGTCCGTTCTTTATTTATACTTTGCTTTCTTTTTCTTGAAAATGCTCGTATCTGTAGACAGTGAACTGATCCAATTCGAAGGTCTCAACTCCACAACTTTGAGGGCGAAAAAGGTTATTTCCGTCAGTTTTCTCCGCTAAATGTCAGTTACTAGGTAGATTTACTGCTAAGAATTTTCTCATACGTTTTGAATGGAAAGTTTTTATTTGAAACTTAACATAACTGAGAGCCGATTGTTTACGTTGACCCTTTATTTTACCATTTGTTTAGTTTATTTGACACTTAGTCAATCAGATACTAAGACCAGATTTTATAATGTGTCGCAAATTTGGAGGCTAACTTAAACTTCCGATTAAGGCCAGTAATTAGTGTTAGGAGTTCTAGTAATGGTCAAAACTGGCTGTGAAACAGTTCAATAACTGACAAATTGTTAATACGGTTACAATGTTTACATCCATAAATGAGCAATCCAATTTGTTTATAAAATCGGATTTGTCGGTAATCTCCTAGTAAAGGTTCACATCAACTAACGATTGGATTAAACGAGACATGATGATACTGGGCCCAAGAGAGCGCGCCCCGGTGTAAAGATGGATGGTCATGTGCAATCTTTCGTTCTTGCGCGACTGGTTTTTAACATTTTAATCTGCGAAACCTTTTTCTCTCTCTTTCGGAAGTACTCGCTGCTTCTCATTTTTGGTGAATATTTGATAGTTTCACTGAAATATTTCGAAGTAGGCACTGGCGGAGTTCATGCAAAGAATGCAGTGCATACCTATTAAACGACCTCCCCCGACGGCTTGTGTGGGGCACGTATACTATATAAATGAGCCCGAGTGTCAACCTTTGTTCCCTGGAGCCTCGTGTTTTATTGCGGCTCGAAGCCAGAACTCCTTTCGGGTCACCTTATGAATATATACCTTCCGGGTGCGTATTCCGTTGAACTTTTTTTTATGCCTCTTCTTTATGGGCATACCCACAAGTCACGTGGACCCATGTTACATATCGATCGAATGATGTTGCGTAATCGCTTGCGGGCCGGTTGCCTTCGAGTAAAAAAAGAGATTCGTCTCTCAGGAATGCCTTTAGTGTGTCTTAAGGAGTCGTTATAATATTTTTTCCCAAGGAATTCCCACGGAGGAGGGTATTCAACGGATACATTCCTACCTTAAAGAAAAACTAATCAATAGATGACGTTTGGTGGAATTTAAAAAAGTTGTTTTTGTTGATTTTATTTTAAAGCGCACTGTTTCTGTTGGACGTTGGGAAATTGTCGCTTGACTGTGTTAATTTTTTAAGGCGAAATGGTTATCTTATTGGCCTATTCAATCTTCGGTAAGTGACCTGTTAATTTTATTCTTTCATAACTTTTCTTGGAAGTGTTTTTCCTTCAGTTTTATTTCGAACAAATAATTTAGAATCGTAAAACCTGCCTGTGTTGTGTAATATATAACCATTAACTGAAGGATGACTGATTTGCAACGGGATTACTGATTTGCAACGGGGTGACTGATTTGCAAGTCTGCGGCTCTGCCAAGAAAATGATTTAAATTCACAAGAATAATTGCAATTAAATTGGGGGGGGAAAAATTTTAATTACCGGGAAGCGCCCTTTTGCCGATGGAATAACATACTCTCAAACATCTATGGAAACGTTTCAGTTGAATTACTGTTACTAGCACTTCCTCCACTCTATGAAAGCACACAGGTTTACAAAATTCATCTTTCAAACATTTTTTTTACCAGCCTGAGTTAGTTTCATAAATGAAGTTGTTCAGTTTTTACGCTCGCAAGCTTTTTTTTTTAAATAGTCACAATATTAGATTGGTGTTAAAGTACAAAATTGTCGGTGGTAAACACTTTTTGGATAAGTTACGAGGCTGGGAAACGTCGTATTATGATTTTCATTCCTTCTCTATGCACAGAGGACTGATTGTAATTCGATATTTTGTTAAATGTCACCAAACAAACCTCCCGTTTTGTTTGCACTTCAAGTACAGTGAATGTAATCCGATTGATTCTCATAATCCCGTCAAGTACCCCAAATGGAGCCATGTACCCATTCATTGTCTCTTCCCGAAGCGGGGAAACGAGCTTGAATGACCTCCACGTGCCCTTGACCCACTCAATCCGGATGCTCGACCGCTCGTGGATCATCCAAGCTCGCGGAGGTCGGTTAATTTCCGCAAGTACATCAGCCGAATTTCGAGGATAAAGCGCATCGTAATGTCACCCAGTGCCATCAGCGTTCCAGTTTACTTGGGACCGTGAAAAGAGTTGGACCATAATCTCTCAGCATGTTTAAATGTTTGTTTTGCTGTTAATTATCGTGCATTATTTTCAGTGGTGTGAATTACGCGTTGGTGAAAGTTTTCGTAGGATATTGAATTATACTAATCTTGGCAAACTATTTTATGAGGGATTGCATGATAACACAGCTCTGTGGAAGGAAACAATAATGTTTATTGCCTTATAAAACATTTACTCTTCGTAATAACTTTTTCGTCATTTCACTACGGCGTCACATCATTAAATAGCATCCCCTTTCCTTGCAAAAATTATAATTAAACCAATAACAGGTTTCCTTAGATTTCTCGGAATATCTTCAGATAATTTTTGCAGAAACGGAATGATCCGATTCCGAGCGTGACAAAACTGGTTCCAGGAATATTGTTAGTGGTATTACTATCCATTATTTACTTTTATAATTGACTTCAATCTAAGAAACCAATTCTTTTGTATCAGCAGTTTTTCTTTCGTTGTTATGGAATGTCTGTACCCATTGGGGTAAAAACATACACGTATTCAATTTAGTAGAGAAAAATCCTGCAGATCTTACAGCATAAGTTGGCTGCGTTTTTTCGCCTGTTTTTAAATGTAAGTATCTTTGCTTTACTAGAGCCAAAAGAGCTAACTTATGAAACCCATTGGCAACGTATTCTAGTTTTACTGTTTTTGAATTAATATTCATTTTCCAAGTTTTATGCTAATCAATCCTTGTTAGTTTGCGAATTTTCGGTGGTCCACCCCACCTTTCTCTAAGGAGAGGACAGAACTATCTGTCTGAGTGTACTATATATATATATATATATATATATATATATATATATATATATATATACTATATATATATATATATATATATAAGCTATGTGATTTTTCGGGTACCAGGTCTTCCTGGGAAACCATAACCGGCACAGGGAGAGGAACTGGCTCCCCTACCCTGATGTGTGAATATCCACACGCCGTATAGGGCTTAGTACTAGATGAACTCTACCGTCACCTACCAAACCGACCTTCGGGTCGATTACTGTGTTTATGGTTTTTTTATATAGCGGGTCGCGGTAGTCCAGTGGGTAGAGCGTTGGACTGCTGACCGGAGGGTCCCGGGTTGATTCCCGGGCAACCGGGCCCAGACACTCTGGGCACCTGCAGCTCCACCCAAGCTATGTGATTTTTCGGGTACCAGGTCTTCATGGGAAACCATAACCGGCACAGGGAAAGGAACTGGCCCCCCCTACCGTGATGTGTGAATTTCACCCGCCGTCGGGCTTAGTACTGGGTGAACTCTACCATCACCTACTAAACCGACCTTCGGGTTGTTTAATGTGTTTATGGTTTTTTATGGTACACTCGTATAGTACACACGTTTTTTTCCGAAATTTTGTCTCCATTACTGGTGGTAGATTCCATTTTTCTGAATATCGTCATCGTTATAATGGTTCGCCAGAAAACATTGTAAGGACTGAGAGAGATGCCATTTTAACGGTGACATCCGTTGAGGTTCATCGAAATATAGAATTACACATAGATGATTTTTACACTGCAGAAATTCTACATCCCGCGAAAAAATCTCAAGCAAACGTAGAATAAATTGCGAGTATCCTCTATGATGCGTGTAAAATTATACTTTTGAAATGATTTCCCTCCAAGAACACTTCTCGCATTAAGAATTTCGGCATCCCCTCGGGTATTTTCTACCGCTGTGAAATAGAAGAGAGATTCGATATCCGGTCCCCTACCTCTTTATCCTGCCATGATTTCTCCTGAGTTGAGAATGATAAAACCTTTTCATATACTTATAATAGTGCACATCCTTTCCGATTCGTGGGATCTTGAGGAGAACAAAATCCCGAGAAATTGTGAAGGATGGTGCCTCCTGATTTATTTCAGCACCAGACCGATATAAGAACATTGAGCATGATTTCCTAAGATCGTCGACTCTGAATGTGGACATTTTGTTGAATTGATACAATTGTATTGCTTCCCCTACCAAAGCAGCAAAAAATCGGATTAGACCGAGTGAGTTGGGTAAAAAATACGTACAGTTTTCACTAATCTGCCATTCCTTTATAAGAAAAATTGTATTGAAGACGATGTAGAGTCATTATTCATTCAATAGTCCTAAAATAATATTTCGCGAGTGCTTTTGGATTCATCGGCCTTTCGCCTCACCCACCGGGACATTCCTCCCCAGAGTGGTTGAATAAGGGGGATTCTACTCACTCTCCAAGTGTAATTTACAGTTGGCATCTTTTATTTACAAATTTTTTTTTTTCATTAAGCTCCTTTTTTGAAAAGAAAATTTGGATCTCTCTCTCTCTCTCTTTGGTGTACCAAGTACGAAAAAATCACTGAAGTACGGTTGCAAGGTGAGGGGTGTTGGTCCTACCCAAATGAGCAGAGCTAATTGTGGGAGCTTGGAGAGTCATTTGTCTCTAGGGGACCCCATGAATTGAAAACTCCTCGCCAACTCATTTTCGGCGACTGGTAATCTGTCTCATTCATTTCGTCCAGCTTTGCGGTGGGGCGGGAGAGAGAAAGAGGTAGAGGGGTAAGGAGAGCGTTCTTTTGAGCCGAGCATGGGCGGTGGAGACATTGTCTTCAGAAGTTATGACCTCTAATTCTTCAACTTGATCTTCAAAGGGGCATCTCTTCTCGAAGGGGATAAAGGGCGTAAAGAGAGGGAGAGAGATAGGGAGGATCTCATTGAACATTCTCCTGCATCCTTCCACCCATTTTCAATCGCCCCCTTTTTTTCTTCCTCCGGGGAATGCACTCCGGAGTGTCGCGACTGAAGGGACGGGATTCGGCGCCCGCGGTAACAATTCGACCCACATTTCCCCTGCCGCCTCCGCCGCCCCTAGCCGTAACCCCCTCCCGAAAATGCTATATGTGTAAACATCCGCATTTTCGCCCGATTTTTCCGCCCACCGGTCCCTTTGCCAAGTCGAAACCCCGTCGCCCTCGCCATCCTCCACCGCCGAGTGAGACGAGCTTTATCCCCGCCGCCATCATCATCATCGTCGTCGCCGTCTTCGTCATCGGCGGCTTTTGATGTGAAGCATCTCGTTGCTGGCGAGACAATCCCTTTTCGCTCCGCGGGGTGGCGCGACCCACTTACTACGGGAGAGTCTCTTTCCCCGCGTTCCTTTTTAACGCGCTTGGCCCAACCTACTCCCCCCTCTCCACTCCCAACGCCTTCCTCTATTTCCTCTCTCACTTCCGAGTCGGTCAGGGAGAAGAGATGAAGAGGGGTGGCGCCCCCTTCCTCCTCCTAGCCTCACCCCAACTCTCTCCCTGCGAGCCCTCTCTCTATTCTTATCCCTCCCTCTCTCCCCCTCGCCGAAACCTTGCCATTCCCCCGGCTCCTACTCCCCCCTCCTTTCACTCTCTTCCCAGTTAGTACCCTGCCCCAACCCATTCCGGCTCCTCCCATCGCGTTCTCACCCCTATCCCTACCAGCGCAAATCCCCACATAATGGTATTCCAAGCTTGTTTAATATCGATGCCCCGGAATGTGCAATATATATGCCGTCGCGCATGGACTGCATGTTGAGGTGTCACTATTCAAATTACCCGACCCAGTTGTCGAATATTACGTTTGTCCGAGTATTTGTTTGCAGAAGCTCTCCCAACTATATACTGTGCCTGCCAAGTCTCTTCGTTCCTTCGTAATTCTGTGGGACTACTATATGTCCGTCATCACCTCGTAATTCATCCTCGGCCTCCCTCTTTAGTTTTCCCTCTTTTGGACCCTACCGTTACGGTCTTCGGGATACCATTGTTCCTCAGGATGCCCGATTACTTTCTCTCTACTTTTCAGCATCTCTTCCGGGCTTTTCTTTTCACTCGATCTTGAAAGTACTTTTAATTTTAAAACTCGTTGTAACCATTTTATTTTAATCATTGCTGTGCATCGCTTTATTTCTGCAAGCCTCGCATTTAAACTACCCATTGACGAGGTCAATGGAGGCAATATGTGTAAGATGATGGGATGGGGGAAAGAATGATGGTGTTAAACTTACACATAATATTTCAGATTATAAGCGCGTGCAAGACGATGTGAGTAAGTCATTGCCAAGGTACTATAATGATTAAGTATAAAAATCTTCAGATCACTATGATTTTCCCACTGTGATTAGGTCACTAGGTCACTGTGATAGGATTAGTGTTGTAGAGTTAATTTGGTAAGAGATGATACAATGGGTACAGCAAGGCGAGATGAGCACCGTCTAAAGTAAATGACATCGGAAAGTTATTGTGTATTAATTTCCGGTGGGGTTTTCTGAGGACAATCAGTTTTTGAGAGAGCCGCGAATAGCTTCGCTCACTCCCGACAATGTTAGGGGCTGTCAGCGCACTTTCTTCACTAAGGACTCAAGTCGAAAGAATTCACCCTGGGTAACTATGCTTTCCGAATGCAGCAATTCGGTTCTAAATTTTTAGCTAGGTTTGAAATTTGTGACCGCTAATGACTTGAATGTTTTCTTTCCAGTATCTGAGGTATGCTCTTAGTAACTGAAGGAATGAGGAGTCAATTTATTGGACGATACCTCGATATGCTTTCACATATCCGCGATATGTCAATATTTTGGTAATATACTTTAAAACTTCGATTTTATGTTCCATCAATTTTATTCTTTTTTCCTTGCCATCCCTCTGAAATCTCTTTTTGAGATTGTATCGCAGTAAATGAAGCACTGCGTAAAATGGCTGAATGCTACGTGATAAAGTTATTAAGTTTTTATAGTCATCAACGTCCCAAATTACCGAAACCAAAATACGTAAGGCGGGCAGAATGTTTCTTCGACTATTTTTAGTAGGTTAAGGATTCTTTAGATCCGTGGTATTTTATCGCTGAGGAAGCTTTATTGCAAAATAGGTTTGAGTTGAAAGATAAGCTAGGAACTTTTTGGATTTGAAAATGGTGAAGAAACCTCGAAATAAATGTACTGTCACTCCCATTTTCTTTCGTTTTTCCTCAATGTTGACCAGATTTCCTTCAGTTATGATTTTTTTATCTGCCATATTTGCTTTGAGCCAGTATATCAGTGTGAGCCTATTTCAGAAAGAAAATACTGCAGGTAACGCGGACGGCGAAAACACCGCTAAAATATGAATCGACGGAGAAATGATAGGAATTCTAATTTCATTTCTAAGAATTCAACACTAAAATGTTTGCTAGGAAATGTAATGGGACCATTCAACGAAAACAGAAAGCTTTTTAAGTAGCCAAGTGATCTTGGGGAACAGATAGAAGAGTAGACATTCCTTTCGGAAAAGAAATACTTGGTTATTCCACATATATTTTATTAAAAACGACCCGGGTTTCGACTTACACAGTCATCATCAAGTCAGTCGAGACCTGGGTCGTGTTTAATAAAATATATGTGGAATAAACAAGTATTTCTTTTCTGAAATAAATCGCTTCCCCTAAGTGACGCCTGAAACCATTCTATAGTCATTCCTTGTCTTCTTTTCCATCACCCTTCGGGACCACTGTCTCCTTCCCGCAAATTTAATTGCATACTCCATATTCCCAACTCAAACCAAATTTTGATTCCTCTCCTTTAGTGTCGATGTTTCCCATCTATTTTTTCTCTTAAAAATAGATGGGAAATAGATTTCTCTTAGTTTTTATTTATACCGTGTATGTAAATACGCCCTGTTGCCAATCAGTGTATTTTTCAAATACTTGCCCGAGTTCGTGGGGATCACTTTGTGGCGAACACCCGCCGGCCTTTCAAAATAGAACACCAATACTGAGACGACTGAAAGGCGTAAACAGGTCTTCGACGTGCTCCTTAGGATGCCACCTTCCTTCTGTATATTGTTCGAGGACCACATTTGTCGGTGTGGACCATGGGCTCTCGATCTGATTGGGATACGCGTGTTAAGAATGAATGTCCCTGAATTGATATTTAATACTCTACGATTAAGAAGTTATGCTCAAAATATTAAGATTTTCGATTTAAAATTTGTCAACGTTTTAACTTTAACCTTGTCAACAACGTATCACTTCTTTGTCAATGGCTCAGTTGTATTGCGTGGGAGATGTTTTGTAAAAAATAATCGAGAACTTAGCGAAAAAAACATAGCTTTCGAAAAATATTTTACTCAATAATTTCGCTTAGGAACAAAGTCCGGTTTATATTTGAACCCTCCTCAGGTGTCTCAGGACGAATCTAAATGGATAGTCTCGTGCATCGATGTATCCACGCCACATCATGCCCGCCCATTTGTTTCCACTACATCTCCCCCATCCTCATCCCACCCGCCTCGATCCTTTATCTAACATTCACCCCTTCCCGCCTTTTTACCATCCAGCTTTCTTTCCCTCCCTACTCATGGCCCACCCCCAACTCCCCACTCACTTCTCCTCCCGCTCTCGCAAAAATTTGGGAGGAGATGCTGATGACTTCCCCTAACTCCTCTCTCTCTCCAAAGGGTTAGGTGTTAGAAGAGACTCAGTCTCATAGTCTCAATCTCGCCCCAAAATATAGGCGAATATCAATCTATATATCTATTTCTCTCTCTCTCTCTCTGTATAGGTTGGCCAGATCATGTGCCTGCGGTAAAGGATTCGCTTACCGACAAATGAACATGCGATAACTTTCGTATACTATTTGAATGTTTTTGAGTTTGAGATCGCGCTGACCAAAGACGCCGCTCATTGTTGAAAAGGTCTATGCATACAGCTAATTATCAATTCAATATTTTAATCTTGTAAGCTGACAAAATCATGTAACAGGAATACTTCACCTCGAATTTCTACCATAATTTTCCTAATAGTAAATTTCGCTATCGTAAGTCATATTTCCGAGAAGAGAGAGAATATATTGAGAAGTAAAGCAATGGCATCTGAGGTAAAGGTTAAATGCATGTGCCACGTTGCGAAAATAAAAAGCACTATGCATGAAGATAATATTATAGCTCATTTAATAAGCTTTATTCCTCCCCATTCCAGCAAATATTTTATGTCCGTGTCGGGACACTCAAAGCTCTGACAAGAGGGCGAACCCCATCTCTTCGTCCCCGTTCTCAGTATTTATGTGATACTCTCCCGGTCAACATCAGGTGCTCAGGCTACACGTTTAGAATACCAGACGATGCCACAGTGTTTCTTTGGAGGTCCTCCACGGCCCATGCGATTGAGATGCACCTCCCGGTGACCATTAGGTAGTCTCAAGCTGTCAGTTTTGAAGTCGCTTTTCCGGAAATACCTGCTGGGCTAGTTCGGAAGGGACGTATACCACCAAGTCTCCCCTGATATATGCAGTACACGAGCTCCACAACGTTAGTTAATGATTTTCTTTTGACTTCTTGTCATCTGTTTATAAAAAATTAAGGAATTGCACCTGTACTTCCGTTTACCGGCTTGTTGTCATTTTTCTTCTCATTACTGTTGATTTAATATCTTTTAATTCCTCTGCTATCGTTATGTTTTTCCGGACATCTCTCTGAATTGTTCTACACCGCCTTACGTACCTGTATATATCACGTACTACACTTCCCGAATCCTAGGAATTGTGAGCCAAAGATATAGGAGGCTGCAGCCTCACCAGATCCTGGTGAATAATAATGTAAAATATCAAATATCTCCCTCCCTCTTTGTATCCCTTTATCTCCCTCATGATCCTACTCACTCCCTCTCCCCATCTCTCCCATTATCTTTCTCTAACTCCCTCCCTCCCTCTCTCTCTGTCTCCCTCCCCATCCCTTTCCATCCCCCTCTTCCTCTCTCTCCCTCCCCTCACTCTCCGCTAACCTCATCATCTCCTCGGCGGCGGCGGCTCCATCTATATTTACTCCGCAACCGGGAGAGTGCGCTATAATCGTGTTTCTGGGGGCTTGCCGGACCATCCTTATAAGAGGCGATCCTTCTCCTTTTCCCTCTATCCCTTCTCTCTCGCCCTGAAGGAATCCGAAGTATGGCAGTGATATTAGGGGAATAGGGATTCGTCGTATTCTGCGAGGGCCCTTTCGCACCGCTCTCCGCCTTAACATTTGAAATTTAAAAAATTACCTGGTGGAAAGCACAATGACATAATGCATACTGCTGGGGCACTCTGGGAGATCACCTAGACCAGCGGTGATCCTTGTGGGCCAGTTCCAGCCCGCGAAGATATTTCCTGCATCATATACTAGATAATTAAATCATTAGGAATATTATAAATTATACAGCTCCCCAAGGGACTTAGCTTACCCATACTTATGTCCAGTCTAAGTAATGCTTCATTTATATCTTTTTTTTCGATTTTTTAAATATAATTACGTATATATTGAAAGAGTGTGATGTACTTCCACTCGGGTAATTTTGCAATCTGGCGCGCTGGGTAAACAGTTGGGCACCACTGACCTAGAAGGTGCCCTAGGTTTCTTCCCTGACGTTGAGCCTGTCACGAGCAACACAGTTAACATTTCACTCCGTCAGGTGTCCCTTAACGTTCACGATCAGAGGCGAGCCGCACTCACCACAAAGTTGTGTTTCCTCTTCTTTGAAAATGTGCGAATGGTTCATGTCTAGAGCGTCCCATCCTCGGAATTGCGTGTTTACCGCTGTATTCGAAGGGTTCGAGACGGTGACAGCAGACATCCGAGGCGATACCGACACTAATGAGTGACGCCTCGCCGTTGGCCGCGGGCTTTAATTTACGACTTTTGACGGTTTTCTGTCGGTGTTATCAATCGAAGCTCAATGGTCCTCAATGTTTCGTGCCAATACATTTCGTATCCACATGCATGTATGATGAACGCTAAGCGAAGATTGTGAATTTATGTTGGACACGTGACGTGCAAAACCAAGGGCTGCGTGAAATTATACCGTGATGATATTCGTAGTGGTCTATCTGCCAGAGGTTACTGCTAATTGGAGTCCATCAGACCCCATCTAGATAGCCTGTTTGGATGGGGCCCGAAAGCGTTTACATTGAGTCTGTATCTTCTTTGAAACTTAGCATTTATAATCGTTGTTAATGGCGATAAACATTTGCATTATATTAAATCATTCTTCAGACGCAAATACTTTTCACTCGCTTCATGCCGTCCAAAATACCCTTCTTTCCTCCCTCCATCTCGCTTGGCTCTCAATTCAGCACATTCTTCGACGTACCATTTCCTCCTCAATTTCCTCCCCCTTCCTCAACGGAAAAGGGAAGAAAAAAATATTTGTAGATTAAAATTATATTCGTATATATTCTTCTCCATGTGTTAAATGCTCATTATATTGTCGTCGAAGCATCTAGTTAGTTATGCTTTTCTAAAGAAGTGCGATAAAAACAGGATATTATTGTGTGTGTTAGAGTATTGTCAATAGAAATGAAGAATATAGGAATGCTGCCAACCTATCCTCGGGTTATACCGTTTGCAGAATGAACTCTATTCATTGTATGTCACCGCGTGTCTAACTATGTATGATTCAGGTAGTACAGTGGTGTAAAAGAGAGAGAGTCACACGTGGCAGTTTCAGTCACGCAGTCAAGTAATTGACATGAAGTAGGCGAAATTTCGGCCTGTGCGCTCACTTTTTCCTTCCTTTGTTTTATGATGGGCTTTTGCCTGTAGCGATCCGTCGTCAAATATCTCTTTTAGAAAGAAGAGAACATCAAAGTGTCCGAAACGGTATGTTGAATAGAAATTCGTCGTCGACATTTTTTTGCGGAGCTAAAAGAATTTCGCTTGTTCGTAGTGGCGTCGTCAAAAGAGGGAACTTTATCCGATAGACCCAGGGCACCTCGAGTACCCGAAGATGATTTTATGTAAAAATAAAGCGTCAGATGCTCCAAGTACGTAGGAAAAATGCCTTTCATTCACTTCCCACGAAAATCATAATCCACATTCGATATTCCTTTGAACTTTTAAAAACTAAGGCTACGATTAAGTACTTAATTGTTGTATATTTTCGGCCCGTATTCCGTAGATAAAATTGGTTTGGTTGGTAGGGAAAGATCGTCTCCGTTTTTTAAAACAAATATTTACTTACTATTATCTTACCAGTGAAGACGATTTTCTTCTGTCAATGGTAATGCTAAACTTCAGGCATTTATTCAATTTAGTGCCCAGATTGAACTTAGACATAAAAAGGAGCTTCAAATAGAAACCCATTTACAATTTTTCGAGGCGGGGAGCTAATGCTCATAAACTGAACAATGTGTGACCAGTGTGTCCATATTTTAAAAAGCACATTTCTTATATAGTATCTTAGTCCTAAAGTTTTGCAGGGATGTTTCTCTGTTGAAAACACTAATTTGGTATTTTAATTTAGCCGTAGGAAATGATCGTGATAAAAAATTAAAGTGCTTTTTATTTAGTCAGTTTTTCTTTCGTATTCTTCTCAGAGAGGAAAATAGAGCTTAACCCATTCTCGAGACGGTGGTGAGCGAGCGAACGACCGAATTCTTTTTCTATGAAACTCCTCTTCAGCCTCATTATTATCTCTCTCTTTAGATTATTGTAATAAGGGAAATTGACTCTCGACCGTTATTTTCGGTGATGTTAAGCCTCATAAAGACTCATATAGCTAATAAGTACAAAGATCACCGAAAAATAAACATTTAAACCCTATGAAACGATAGAATAGTACAAATAAGTTACTCAATTTAATAGTTACGTGTTGTTGAATTTATCGGAGCGATGGCCTAATGGATAGAGCGTTCGTCTGTTTATCGAAGGGCCCGGGTTCAGATCCAAGTGGACTTTGGCGCCCTCAGCTTGGCCCAAACGGAATGTTTTTGGGTTGGCGGTTCTTTATGAGAAACCGAGGGAAGCACAAGGGAAGGGACACCACATCTGAACCCAAAGATGCCGAGAAGACGCATGAATTTCACTTGCCGTCGGGATTAGTATGAAGTGACCTCTACCCTCACCTATGAATTTAAACCAATGGTCGATATTAGCTGTTGATTTCCTGTGGATAAATGGGTTTTCTTAACTTCTTGTGCATAGTCCAACCATCCCTCGATCTGTTCTTAAAGATAAATCAGATGGAAAATTCGTCTTTTGATTACAGCATAACTCATCGTTGCTTAATATAACACCGTCTTTGTCCTAATCAAATCTTCTATTGTTGCCTTTCGTTCTATAGGGGACGAGTGAAATGATGTCCATTGTGGTATTTTTTGTTGCAAATAAATTGATTTTCCCCTCGAGTCAAAGGCAATGAAATTCGATTAAAATGAATGCTTTTCCATTCGAAACTCATGTAGGTATCGAAGAATTCCAGATTAGAGGCCCAGTTTATCAGAGCGATGGGTCTATTTATAAATAAAAACCATACGAAAGTTGTATAAAACACTTTACTAAACTTCGTAAGCCTAGAATTTGTATACGTGATGATTTTTGGAAACATTTATCGCCATTAGAAATACTTCTTTCAAGGATTTGTATTTGACTTTCTAGGACCAGTGTGCATCTTCTTCGTCTTCCCAAAACGCGAGCAAAAGAGGGCTTTTTCTCTGAAGACAGAGTGGGTGCTTTTCGATTTGGGTTGAGCCAGGTCAGACGGAAGGAGGACGAAAAGAGAGGGGTGATGCATTTCCAAGACTATAAGTTACGTCATACAAGCTTCCGAGTTCCCTTATGGCGTCGAGTTTCCCACCCATAACGCCTATGGTCTCCTCACACTCGATTAGTATTTCGACCAGCGAATATAACGAGCTAATTTCTCCTTGGCTATATCCCTGTTCATTTCGCTCTCTTAAATGTCTCAGAATTTAGTTTGTTCGCTAGTGGTTTCATAATTAACCGCGTTCCGACAGAGTTTCGTTATATCATGACTGAGCGTTAGAGTTTCCTAAACCGATCTTGAGTTTAATTAAGTTCTTATAGAGTGTTGAGAAACTCCTGTGGATGTCGACTTGTACATTATAGTCAGGCTAGTGATTAGCTTACATTCCTCGATAAATGCAGGGTCTCACAGGGAAAGTAGCATGGTACAGTGACTTGTGCTTAGGTTTATCTGAAATAATTATGAAGGAGATGAAATATTAGTGGCCGCAATAATAATCGTCTCTCAGCTTTGTGAATCTCTTAGAAGACCCCTAATGTTAAAACTCTTGAGAGGAATTTGGGACTTAGGAGATAACTAAGAGATTCACAGGGCTGAGAGACGATCATATTCCATCATCTAATGGGTGCAAGATGTCTATGGACTCTTTTTTGTTGACAAAATTGTTTAGACCGAGGAAAACACTGAATAAGTAGCTTTGAATTAATATGACCAAAATTATATTCGGTATTGTGCCAAAAAATAATTAAGTTTCGATTGAGAGTTAGGATCGTATTTTGAATTCCGTTGTTTGCGCTTTGGATGTGATCTCCCCCTACCCCCTTACTCTTGTTTACTATCATTAAAATGTCGGGGAAATCCTAAAAATACTTCAAAGGTCAAAGAACATTGAGTCAATTCCCTTGTTGATCACGCGATCACCTCCATTAACCCCAAATTTCTCTCCCACCAGAGTCAACTTCCAAAACTAAGTATAAAAATTATCTTAATATTTGAATTGTTAAATTCCACGGGTATTGCAGTGGATGTTGTTGAAAATTAACGAAGAAATTGGAACAGAAAATTGGAAAGGATTCAGTAAATGATGCTACTCGTATTATATTGTGGGGTGTAGCGTGAGTGGTGGTGGTTTAGGATTTTTTCATATTCTACCCGAATATTGACGCAGACTGAAGCACATGATACGTGCGTAAATGCCCTCATGAGCTTGTGAGTTGCAGGAGTGGTGTGTATCAATGGTTTGGAATACTTAGGCAAGTGAAGTGCATAGGAGGCCGAAGAAAGGAGACATGAGATTCCACGGTGTCTCGATTGAAACGTGAACCTCTTTGGCTGGACTGTACAAACCCATTTTTGCATTGCTTCCATTCTCCCGAAATGAGCAAATGTCAATTGAAACCTAAGATCGTGTTTGACATTAATGGCTCTAATTTGATAATATTATATCATCTAAAGGGTTTGGTTTTTTCAACTTTCCCACGCACCAAAATGACTGTTTGTAGAGTCAATCGATTAACGCGTCGCAGTATATTAAGTCATGACTGTAATCGTTCCCCTTGCTCATGTTTCTCTCTTAAGTGGATTTGTGACTCAAGAAGAATACCCGTATGTATGCGTCGTGTCTCATGAAATTCTTGGCGGTTGATATGAGTAAACAAATACGGTGTCATAAGTGAAATAGTATCATGGCAAATGTTAAATGGTTTACAAACTGGAATCCGAAGCTAACCCTGGTAGCAGCAGTACCAGATGGCGAATTAGGGAGTCGGTGGGGAAAATTTTCCCTGGGGTTGGATTAATTCCATTGAAGTTGCTGGGGGTAGCTCTTTGTTATACTGGGACATGAACCTTCACGAGAGGGCGACTCAATTCCACAAATGTTCGGAAGATAATTTCGACATTGGGCATAGGACAACCGCGATGTACTCTCCATTATTACAACAGTAAAGAAAGTCATTCTAATTATCACAAATCATAGGGGAACAAGTTTCCCCTGGTGTTTTTGTGAAACGAATTTGGAATGCATCGGCGCATTATTACCTGGATTTTTTGTGCCATGTGTTTCTGACGCAGGCGTTAAACAAACGAGCGAGTGTCTCGAAATCGACAGGAACATTGGCATGGGATTATGATTCCTCGCATTATGACTCACAATCAGTCGTACTAGCAGTCACGTCGTAATTTGAGTCACATTGCTCCTTCATTTCCCTCTCAGGCACCCCATGTCCACTCGTCTCAGCGGAACGACAAATATTCTAATAAAATAAATCACTATGGAAATAGGCATTAAAGTGAACATGCTGAAAAGTTTTACGCGGTATTAAATTACTCTTGGAAATACTTTATCCGTATTATTTTAATTTTTTAAAACCTAGATTACGATAAACCCTGCTCCAACTCCACATGGATACATCTTGCATCCCTGAATTCATCTAAATTTACATCCCGTGATCCACCAAAAAGGTTTGTGACAGGGGGTTTGTGACAAGCACCAGGTTAGATGGGAAAGGGAAAAGGGGAAAAACATTCACTAAAAACCTCGAAAAAACGTGCAAGTTTATATATATGCTGGCGGCAAATTTAGGTCAGAACAAGTGTTAATTTCACCTAATAAAATAGTTTTTTAGTACTTGAAAAGAAGTATTGAATTCCGTCCAAAACGCTTATTCGTCTTCTTCCCTCAACAGTGTTTACCTAGCACTCTTCCCTCTGTTACAGTCTTTTTTACAATTTAGGGCGGCCAAAATCATGTCTTTATATACTAAACATGGAGTTCTATTTATTCTAATATACATGGTTTGTATAAAAAGAATCGGGAAAAGTTTTGGAAAAATAGATTTATTTCATATATTGCTCCAATGTCTCCAAATTCTTCAAAGTATGTCCCTTTTGCGTCGACACTTTAGTTAGCGGCTTTTCCACGACTCGAAGGCTCCCTCGTAGGCGGAAGGTCCTTAAGGGTACGTGTTCAAGCTTATTTGACGGCACTTAAGATGCCAAGGTGATGTCTTTTGAGGGAGGATTTCACTGTTGGTAATAGGAAATAGTCTGCTGTTGCCAAGTCGGGGGGACCGTAAGGGAGTTGGGGAGTCGTCACGATGCTGTTGCAGAAGGTCTTCGCAAGAAGACCCTCGACCATGCTTTTGGCTGTCTGTCAAGACCTATCGGTACCAGTTGAGCGCAGATCTTTCGCATCGCCAAATTTTCAGTGATAATGGTGTGTACTGTCATCTTATCGTTGCCAAAACGATTTGTGATCATGCGCACAATTAACCGACGGTCTGAATTCAGCACTTCCTGCACATGTCAGGAAAAAATGTTACCGATACTTTTTATACAAACCTTTCAGTATTATTTTCAAGCGAATGTTGAAAATTCACTGTCCTCCTCCCAAGCCTTTCATTCTATAGAGCTGAGCTATAGTTATAATCCAATTTTAAAGGTTAAATCATTGAATAATCAAATTATATGTTGTCACGCAAAAAAATAACTTTGCGTGTTAATTTGCATGATGAAAAACGGTGAAAATATAGCATGAAATTCAATGAAGAGATTTTTCGGTTACCTCCTAGATCTTCTTTCCTTGAAAACCGTAGGCGGCAGAGGGCAAGGAACTGCCTTCCCGCCACCCTCCTGTGTGACTTTCACATTCCGCATGGCTTAGTACCAGTTGAGTTCTGGTCACACTCACTAAATCACCTTTGGATCGATAGTTGTGATGATTGTATGGATAAGTAAAAATCATGAAGTGGATATTTTTTTCGACCTTTCCTTCCTTTACCACTTTTCATGACTCGAATCCACATCGCGGAGCCGTAGCACGTCAGTCTTCTCTTTTTCCAGCGGACCCGCGTCTAACGATCGCCTGTAAATATTTTTCTTTTTGTGCGTCTCGTGCGGAAATCCCTCCCGGGTGGGGATTGAGTATGGCGACCGTGAGTGAACTTTTTTCGTTCTTTCCCCTTTTCGCACCCCTCTCGCTTGACCCGCTCTTCCCTTAATATCCCCACTCATCCTCCCCCCCTCTCCACCTGGTCAGGTAGGTAAAAGTTGTCTTCCACGCATGCTTTATTTTATTTAATATTATTATCATTTCAAAATATTCCGCATGCCACCGCTTGGGTGTGTGTGGCAGGGGAAGCTTGGCACTAGGTATGTCCAAAGCCAGTGGTGCGTATGTGGTCGGTCATATTTTCGTGCGTACCTATTGGATGCACACGTGGGCGGCCGGTAACGTAAACTGCGACTTTTCCGCTCATTGCCATCGTAAATCATCCCCTCCGACCGCGAATGGTGAGGATCTCCTCCCGAGTGTGATATGCGTGGACAAACTCGGTATCTTTCCCATTGGGGCACGGCCGTGTGAGATGGTTGAGTTTCCAGCTTCAGTCGGGAAGATCGGGAAAAAGTGGAGAATTACTCAAAAATTCAGGGAACAATTTGAAGGGAAAGGGTCGAAATATTTGTTTTTTCTAAAGGTCGGGAAATTGAAACTCGAATTGGGATTACGGCTTAACGATCGGGAATCACCGATGAGAGCGATGTTATTGCAGTCGAACGTCTTACCTCTTTAGGGTGTTAATTAGTTCGTAGCCACCATTTTGCTGACGAGTGGTCACAAAATTGCGCGTGTTCTTCCTGACCCTGCTCATTTCGACAGATCGACATTCATTAATTCAAACGATATATCTCTAATTGCGGCAACTTGCGCACTCTCATCGTGGTGTATGGTGCAGTGTACCTTCATTACACGTTCTCTCTTTCTACGCAGTTTTATAAAATATCTATGAGCATTGCTCTCGCGCTCCTAGCAGTTATATATTTATGGCATTTACTGTTCAACAAAAGAGTTGCACTGTATAAACGGCAAAATACTAGCGAATGAAATAAGCTAGTGTTTAAATTATTCACTTAGTGCTTTGAAAAATAATTATACTAAATGCGTGCCATATACTTTTTAATAACACGAATCAAATCATAGTGTTTTAAATATGAAATATAAAAAAAGCTATTGTATAAAATATCGAAGGCATCATGTTATCCAGTTTTATTTGGCAAAATAAGTTGTCGCTGTTCTAAAATGATATGATAATTTCAAATGTAATCCTTTTTTCTTGTATTTTTTTCTAAATATACTTTCTCTGTATTGTTAGTTTTTTTTATAATGTGGCATTATTTAAGGTTGTTAGTGTGAGACCAGTTCCTGTTTTGCGTAGGCCATTGCGCGCGCGGGATCCGGAAAAATCGAAGCTGTAGTGGAACGTACTTCGGATATGGCAGTGGTATGCGAAGGGATGAGCAATCTGCATAAAACATTTCCAAACCTTTTCCAGACATTAGGAAGGAAAATCGGTTAAGAGGACAACGTGATGGTTGGGGAAATTCGGATGTGGGAATGCAGAAAATGAGTGGCTACCCTAATTTCGCATAGCGATGCTATGCTAAGAAATGACTACGCACCTGTCGGAAGTAAGGAAGATAGCTCACATTCATGGATTAAGAATGAGAGCCAAGTGTTTTGTCTTTGCGTCAGAAATTGAAGCATTTGTTGTGTGAATTTTATGTTGGTTTGACAATAGCGTTTGATCACATGTCCGCATCTGATTATCGCGGTTTGTTTGATCGCTCCAGTCCTTGTCTTGTACATGCGAGGTAGGCTTATTGACTGCAGGAATCGAGTTGGATCACCGCTATCCCCTCATTCCCTGAAAGTCCTATCTCTACCCAATAACTCCTCCATCCCTAATGGGCAAAATCACCTCAGGTTTCGGTCGCCTTCCCTTATGATTAATACTTATCAATACGAACTACTTAACAAAAACTGACGTTTTAGTACTTGACCTTTCCTGCGAATGTTTAATTTGTTAATACGATCCCTATCGGAACTAATATCTTAACACAGGAGGACGAAGGGATTAGAAAATTTACTGGAACAGAATGTTATCTTATAAATATAACTGTGTGTACAATGCTTGCTACTGATATTTATTTACCGCATTTCTTAAGTGCCCGACCACTTATTGGCAATAGCCCTTCAGCCAATAGCTTAAACACCTTCACGAGCTATCGTGATATGTGTGGCTCTGGCTCGGGACTTGTACATGGCTCCACCCATTCTCTTGCATAATACTTAGTCGCAACGATCGTCATCATCGCATTCTAATGATTAATCAGCAAAAAAATGAACACCACAACATCTCATTTATGCTGCAAGGTATGTACCCCACTTCTGTTGGGCTTGACATCGCTGTTTCGCATTGTATGAGCTTATATGAACATCGAACACGTTACGGTATATTGTAGCGCTGCACCGTCTTATCGAGACTTGCGTTTTCTGCCGTTTCGCACTCAAACTTTTATCGTACTTTAAAATTTAATCTATATGATTTTGTTGGTATTAGATAGGTTAAAATACTTCCTAATTCAGTGACAAATATTTGCTGTGTTCTGGGAATATTTTTTCCAAATCTGCTTTTTCCATTGAAAAATTTCAATCGTTACAGTTCTGGTTCATAGTGAGCTGTTCAATGGACTTGAAAATGGCGCAGTTATGTTCATTTTTTTGGGAAATATCTTTCTTCATCTTATCCAGATAAATAATACTCTCGCATGTTAATATTATGTCGAATATAATGATGCACTATAAAAAATACACGCTTTTTATTTTCTCGGGAAATGAAGCGAAGGTATGCTTCAGAATCACAATGGAACATTGGATTCCTTTTCAAGGGACTCATAATTAGTTTTGATTTTGTTGTGTGCCACTTAGTGTGAGTCAGTTTTTTGCGCCAAATGTGTTTTTGAGTAAAGCTGATTGTTGAGTATTTGGTCAGCATTTTTACAGCCTTCATTAATACATCCGGACGTATGGATTTATTTGTAAATCATCACCAAGGCCAAAGCAATGGAACACATCATAAATCAACGATCAACAGTCAAAGCAACTGGCTAAATTATATGAAATAAGATCTGTAATTTATCTTGTATGACCTTTGAAAACACAAGTCATTCACGATATTACAAATTATATTTCACACAATTTTGATGTTTGTTGCGATTGTGCTGATATTGAAAGCTGGTTTGGGGTGTTTTCTGTTGTTTTAAACGTGATAATTAACAGATAAACGAAAAGTCGGCATATATTATTTGAAAGTGGGTAATTTTGACCTAATGCTCAACAATCAACTCCTAAGTCAATCGTGTGACAACGAATGGATTTTATACGACAACAGTGTTTTAAAAATAGGAACTGTCTACAAAAGGTTTTACCGCTTGCATTGTAATGGGGATTGGAAGTGGTTTCCCACGCCAAAATATGGGTACCCTTTCCGCGATATTAGAATTCTTAAGGGAATCCCGGCCGGCTTCATTTGAGCGTGCTTCAAGCATCAATCGTCTTCCCGCCAGTCTCACCACTCCCTCCCTCCCTCCCTCCATCCTTCCTCCTCTCCTTCTCCTCCACCTGCCCCAACTCACAGCCAGTGGAGGAAGTGGTATCAGCAGTCGCACGCCTCCCATTGGACCATAAAATTGGCATTATTCACGTGCGCGTAACATTAACTGTCGTCACACGGTGAGTGACGACCATGAGTCCAATTTTCATGTTGCGACACTTCGAGTGGTGCCTCTCGGAAATGAAGGTAATTAAAGAGATGAAAGAAGACCTGAAGATGTTACGCTGTAACGAAACCTAGGTCGTAAAAAAATTCTATATGGAAAATCTCTGTCTTTTTTCATCATAAATGATTTCCACCATGCTACGCCTGAAACCGTGTCATTTATTCAGTAATTAGAGAGATTTTGGAAGGATGCTATTAATTTCTTGTCGACTAATGGTGGTGATGCGAAACACTTCGGAATAGTCGTGACATAGGGCCGTAATCAATACTAACCAGTGCTTATCCTTCGGTCTGTGCGACATAACTAACGGTCAGAGAATATGAGTCATTCAGGTCCCATCCCTAGGTCCATTCTGTGGCGCTTAGTAATTGCCGAAGCCAAAAGCGCTGTCTATATAGTTTGCTATCAGAAGTTAAGTAATTGGGGCTATCCCAAATTTAGTACTTGTGGTTCATCCGTACGCGCTTGGACCTTCAAGCACGAGAGGATAGCTGTAGGAAGCATTCATTTCCATTGGATTGGATCCAAATGCACGAGTGGATTCACGACTTATTAACCGATTCCGGGCGGGTTATTTTTTTGTCCTCGATTTTATTCACTTAAAACTGAGTATGCAATCGATCAATGTGAAATGGAAGAAATTGATTTCTTTTGTTCCTCGTGTTTTCCTCATCCGATTTTCTGAATTCAGATCTCGAAGAAGAGCTCTTCGAAGAAGCGTTTTTTCCATGTAGCTCTCGGGAGGCAAGGACGAAAAATAATGTGCCAAAAAAATACGTGGGCCAATATGCGGATAAAATTTTTTCAACGATCCGAGGTCAATAACGCACATAAATTTGTGTATCATGGCGTATAATGCTCGCATGAATCTTGTCTCGCAATATAAATTCCACGACTCAGCGTTATCGATTCCGTTTAAAAGGTCGCGAATCTTCGCTATAGTGGGACTCCATTCATGTATTTTTTTCATGTGTGACGTCCTCTGAGAGAAGAATGCTAGTACTTTTTTTTGGGTCGACAGTCCAAACGAGGCCTCATTTCATGGCCCAAGACCCACCCGCATATAGGTCATATTATTAAGCAGATAAGGGAGGAGAAAAAAAAACGAGAGAATCGGTTGCAAGGTTTGGAGACGACTCAGTTCTTGTGATTCCCTTTTTTCATCCCGCCGGGGGCCCCTGGATGCTAGTGAGGAGTCTTAACTGCCCGCCCCATCGACGATTCTTTCCCACAGCATCCTATCTCCGACTTATAAAGCCTTCAGACAATGCCCTCCTCGTCTGTAACCACCTTCTGCTACGTGGGAATCCCATCCGGGCAATATCCCTTGGGCCAAGTTATCTCATTTAGCCCAGAAGTCATTTAGGAAAGACTACAGCGGTGGTTTTCGATGTGTTTACTTTCGTGTTTCCCTCGACTGATTGTTCTTTTCTTTTTATCTGATTTTTTTTCGGTATCACTTTGTGTCGTGCATAGTATGTTACAGCGAAATTATGAAACTCCTGCGTAATTTCATCGGTAAAATGTACTCGCGGCCTCTCTCTCGTGTTCACAATTATTCGAAGGAAAGGAAAAAAATACTTTATAATTTCACATAGATATCATGATTACTTCATATGATAAATGGTACAATAGTGTGAGAGAGTAACATTACCCTACCGAAGGTACACTTTCCCTTTTACATTTTGGCAATCGTTTCAATTTCCAATAGAATGAAAATGAAAAGCTATATTTATTATCCGGATCTCGTTAGATAAAATATTTTAAAATATTTTGGAATAGTAAAATTATATCTAATACCAAATACGGGGTAGTGTAATTTAAAATATCACCATTTTTAAATAGCTTGTGCGTTCTATTTAGGGATTAGCTGTTTGAGTTTTTAGGCCTGAGCATTGGATTATCGTTATTGGATATCTGTAACGTCTATCTGTCTTGGATACCGTAGAAGGACTAGAAATGGTATATTCAATGCTGATGATAATTTCAATACCCTTTCCCCTACAAAGAAATAATGAATTTGAAAGTATTCGCACTAATTAAAAGCCGCAACACATGCTACTGTGGACAATTTTATGTTCAGGAGGCTGTAGGTATTCAAAAGTAGTGTAGGACAAGCGGAGCAATATTAACTTTGAATTTTATGAAAGCCAAAAGTATCTCCTAAGGGTCATGCCCGTAATAAGATGATGGCGCCAGGAAACTTGTATCCCATTGCAGGCGAGGAATCGTAGGTACACACCCCAAACTTTGTATTGATCTCTGGCAATAACGAAGATTCTTTTGTTGAGATTTGAAAAATTTCGTGTACATTCCTTGTAGCGTACATGTGTGTGTATATTTTTGGTACGTCACTTTGCCGTGCAAATTCGGTGAAAGGGAGATGTGCCCCTGTTTTTAAAATCACCTGTCGAAGTGACCACACCGCCGGATGTATTGCAGTATCTTTCGGGCTTCAAATCGATGCACGGCCAATTCTGATGCTTTTTTTTACAGTGTTGGCAATATGACATCAAAATATTTTTCTTTTGAGAATGCATTCCGTTAAATCAGGAAGGCACATCAAGCAACAATTTTTGTTCAAGTGCGTGAAATGAGAATTCTCATGACGTTATTTTTGTGGCTCTGTCTGCCTTCTTTGTGAGGTATGAGCTTTGAATAATTTGGCTTTTTTATTTTTCCTTAAAAACGGACTCGTATCCAGATTCAAGTTATTCGATCGCTCATTTATTACGGTGTCCGATTATGGATTTTATTCAGCGGAGAACCACTCGCCTTTTTTTGGTGAAATCACGTAACAACTTTTTATTTCCACCACAATGCCAATTCTCTTCAGTATATTTAGCTGAGAGTTATCTTGTTCCTTCGACCTTGACACAATTTTATTTCGGGTCCAGTTCGGAGACAAGGGCAGAGGCAATCGTTTAGATTACAGCCCATCTCCAACCCATTATCTGGAAGTAAATTATTGATAAATATATCGAGAAGGACATTCCTATCACATAGAATATAAAGTTGTTTCAATTAAGTGTTTTGAAATCAGGGATATATTGTTAAGAGCGTTATTTTTTGTAATTGCAGTTGTAATTGCATTGCAGTAAAAGTTATTTTTGTCACACGCCGTCGGGCTTAGTACTGGGTGAAATCTGCCATCACCTACCAAACCGACCTTCGGGTTGGTTACTGTGTTTATGTTTTTTTATGCCACACTGACCTCTCTATATGTTGTACGATATTCTAAGCAACCCTTATTCACTGTACTTACAGATTGTAATGAATTGGTAAAGCTTGAATACTTTTAAGTGAAATTCGGTGAAGTGACGACAAGAAACACGCGCATAAGAACGGACTTCAAAGCAGAGGAATCCCTTAGTTAAACCCAGTTTGAATTTGTCTCAAGGAGCGAAACAACCAAAGGTAGTTTTGCTCGTATTTCTTTAAAAGAGAATAGCATCAATAAATTGACTTGTGAAAATTCACCCGTTGATACAAACTGGATTAAAATCCATTGTATATGATGGACGTAATCTTTTAATGACTGAATGATCCATAGACAACATTTAAGTTCAGGTGATTGCAAATAAATCTGGGCTCAGCAACGAAGAAGAATGAAAAAAGAAAGAAAGTTTTATAAGGCCGTGTACATGAAACATTTATTTCCAGCATCTACTTTTGGAAATTGCAAATATAGTCAAAGGAGTGTGTAGACTGTAGAAGTGTTTATTCACCTGAAAACTTGACTTGTTATGTTCTGTCAACGGCTATTTTTGATCGGTAGGAAGAGAGGAAGATCGGAGAAAATGACGTTTTAAGGTGTTGACAAGCCATCGATAAGTTTAAAAATGAAACCGAGGCAGAAGGGCATGAATGTAAAAGTGGGCCGTGAACAGATGTTGTGCAGTAACAAAATTGTAATTTTCCAAGGCTTTTTTCCGTAGTGTATGTTTCAATGACTGGGCTCATCTTCAGGCTTCGGGTGTGTTGGAACTTCCAATCCCAGTTGTGCGAGGATTGCGTGTTCCAGAAATCCTTGAATGGTTTTATTAGGCATATATCAATTATTCTCCCCTCTTGTCACTAACCTTCCATACCTATAACAACATCGTCACAGAATATAGTTAATATCCAAGAATAGAGCCAGCCTATGAGTATGCTATGAGTACATGGCGGAGAAAAAGAGAAGACGAGGCGAATAGGAAAACACACGCAAGGAGGGTGTTCTGGTGAAAGAAAGGAATCTCTTCATGTGAAGATATGTCTGGTGCATGGCTGTCAATGGTAGTGAAGCATGGGAAAAAGAATCAATAACAACAGCAGAAGGGAGTAGATGGGAGCGATGGAAATTGCCGGTACAGGGGAATAGGGAATGTCAAATGCACGAATAGAATGATTTGTCTGAGGCGTAGAGTTGGAGAACAAAGAAGACAGATGAACATATCAAAATTAAAAATGACTAACCTTTACTAGGGAACGTGATGAATCGATGACTTGAGGAAGACTGTTTGGAAGGAATATCAGTAAGGGAAGAAGTACATTGGAAGACCCCGGACGAATTCGTTGTATGAAGGAAATAATGGCGGGCGTATAAGTGATAAACATGAAGTCATTAAAGAGATAGTCGGCAGGGGAGTCGAATGGAGATCTGACTTACAAAACCATTGATGACAATGAATGCGGTGAACTCACTCTGATGTTTCTGTTGAAATTTTCATTTCGTATCCGTTCAGAGTGGATGCCTGATCTTGGGATTTTCGCATGGACTGAAGCTTGTTACTTTGATTTAAGAGCATTCATGTGACAAATGAAAATATCGTTGTAAATCTAAGACCATGCATGGCAATACGTACTCCTCAGTTTGTTTTACTGGTTCATGGAATATTTTAAGCCTCAGTTTTCAGGTAAAGAGTGAAGTGAGGAATAAAATAGGAGAAACAACGCCAACGAATTAGTATTCGCCTTGAAATATCGAATTATCTTAAGGTAATTGAAATGCTATTATTTTTCGCTTAATTCTTTAAGTGATAGATGTTAAAATATGAAGATGTTCCCTAAGACTAGCGCAGAAAGAGATGTATGATTACTGCGTAAATATTTAACATAATTATCGGTTCATATCGAAAACATAGTTTTTAGCAGGGATGAATCTTTAGTTTATTTTTAAGAGAACGTATAGAACACGTTTGGTGAATAATTATTTTGAGAGGCTATGCAAAAAGAGAAATATTTATGTCGTTCTTTAATACCTGAATTGCATGATGTATCGCGACCGTAGTGTGAGCTCGTTGATCGTCAATTTAGGGGCACATGATGCTACGGTCTTTCCATTCGGGAATACGAATTCCTCAGTTTATTTACGTGACTTCAGTGGGTCCACGACTGCATCGATGGGATTGGATTTGTGAGATGTCTAATATATTGACTTTCTATGCTGAAAGCCCGAGACCAATTCCATTTGGGTTAGGCGAGATTATACATTAGTGTTCCGTTCATCCTTGAGAGCCGTATCCGTTAATGGAAGGCACTAAGTATTCGACACATCCCAGGCGGTTGAAACGTCATTTTCTCTGTCTGTGAAGATTAAGTTCGTGCCGAAGCCGGATTTCTCTTCCACCTTCCCACTCTACTCAAATCCCTATATTTCCTTATACATATCATTGAATGTAGGAATTTGCGGTAATTAATAATGATTACGTTATGTTACGGGAGAACCCATCTGAAATTTGTGAAGAGAACAAGTTTGCTTTTACTGTATAATTGGCGTCCTCAGAGAAGTAAAGAAAGCGTTTTCCGAACTGAAAATTTCAAGGTCTACCTGAATGTGCAAATAACGACCATCGTTTTTATACATTTTTATGACAAATATAATAATTATATACGGAATGTATGCTGTATGGGAATGAAATAAACTTAGTAGTCCATAAAAATTTTCAGACCGAGGTATCGGTTTAAAAAAGTTTTTTTCTACCTGGGTCGTAACCTGGGTTGGAAATGGAAAATTTTTTGAGTGGACTTTCATTATTTTATTTCATTCGTCTACTATCAAAGAAGAACCACAAAGTGACGCCTGTAAATGTTAAATTTATGCTATAGATAGACTACAATCTTACTAATCTTTCACGTCTAAAGACAATTTGTGTCTCGTTGTCACGGTATAGATCACATCTGAGATGTTTTCTTATTATTTGCATATGAGACACATAATGTACTTGAGCATGATCCATCACGAAGAAATTTACAGGTACACGGCCATTAAAAGGAGGGACTCGGGTCTCCGCTACCTTCTATGCCAAATTCCACGTAGATTTTTTCGGCAAAAGAAAGCGCCCTCAGAAGCTATTGATGTGCTTGAAATGTAAATAAAAAGGTTTTATGTTCTTTCATTGTTTTCGCCTTTGATTTCATGACGAAAGCCAAACTTTTGTTTTTCAGGTTCAGCCTTTTTGGCATTATATTTTTGTGTTATATATCTCCATTTTTATAGCATAGAAAAAAATTCTTTTGATTTCTATCCATGTTGCCTATTAAAATTAAACTTTCTCGAAACATCACTCTAGCCAATTTCAATCATTGGCTGAAATGCACCGAATCAGAATAGCTACATTTTTTGAAAGCTTCATGTTATTAACCGTTATTCTCGTCTCATTTCCCATCGCGATTTCGAAATTTAAGTTAAAAATTTGAAATTTATTTTTGGAAAGTCATTACTGTGTTTAGCCATTTGTTAGAATCAACATATGTTTTTGGGGTTTAAAATTGAGCTATTTTCGACGAATTTAACTGATCGTGAATATAATAAATTTTTTTAACCAAATCAGAGATTAATAGTCCGTTCACACATTCAAATATAAGAAAACAAGATCGCTCTAGTTTTCGATTTCATAAAATTTGTGTTATTCGCAACTCGGTTTCAATGTGTGCGTTTACCAGTTTTGTGTGTGATAACAATAAGTCATGTATAATCAAAACTTGCTCTATGGAAATGACCCGGTTTCGGTGTGCATTTTAATGATGCCCCGTCAGTAATTACAAATTTGCTCATGGGGAGAAAGCAAACTTTTTGATTACTGCGGAGCCCTTCCTTTTCTTCCTTCCTCTGCCCTCGCTGCATCGCCGTAGTTTTTTGCAATGTGTACTGAGATGATATTAATTTCGCATAGTTTGTGCAAACTCGACGAGGGCAAAATTAACTTATATCCCACACACACACACTATTCTCCGTTCGAGGTCCCTGTTGCGTGTTCCAGAGAGGCGCTCTTCGACAGAATTATCGCGAAGTGTTCCTGCCGATTCGTGCCGTTCTCGACAGCCACGTGGTTCGGTTGCGAAAATTCCTGGGTTATATTTTCGAGCGGAGGAGGATGGAGGGGAGGGGCGAGAGGGGTGTGAGACGTTGGTGGGTGGGATGGGGTGGACCTTGTCCAAGAAAAGCGTCCTTTATATGAGCTATGTGGACCCGCGCCTCCTTTCGAAGTCCTTCCAATATCGGCGACTCTTTGAGGTGACCTGGAGCGCACCTTTTTTTCCCTCCGACGTTGAATTTCCGTTCCATTCAATTGTCAATATTCAAGATTCGCCGTCTCAGACCTTGATCAGTTTAAATAGGCTACGATGTTTCTTCTCTTTTCTCTAGCTGTGTAGCGATCGATTCTCATATCCTTGTATTCGGAGAGTGAGTCTCGATGGCGGGCAGTTGTAGTGTCCGAATGGATCCTTCATCCATCCAGCGGTCGTTGAAGAGGGTATTGTTATGTACCCTCGATTCGATTGAGTGGGCGCTAAACTCGGCGGGAGACAGTTAGCTTTTTTTTCTATTTGGCAACTCTCGAGCGCTACGTTTTAGGCGGAGTGGGTGAGCCAACCAGCTTCAAAGCGACGGGAAAAACAATCAAGTGTAGCGAAATACGCAAGCGACGACGGCAGTGGCTTAATCAAGTTCTGTTTTTTTTCTATTGCACCGAGCGGGTTGGCGAGCATTTTGATCTAAAGACTTTGGCGCAGGAGTTTCTTTGAAGTGATTGATTGACAAACCTTTTGCGGCTCGGTGGACGAAATTATAAAAATTAAATATCATCGGAAATTATGCAATTTTTTTCTGAAATTTGCAGTCGTCACTCCCAAATCTACTGCAATGTAAATCTTTATATAATCTTAAGGATATGTCGCTCTTTGTATTGTATTCTCAGTTGTCATTAATGACTCATGAACCCTGTAATCTCAAATCGTCTCTGGAGAGTGTATTGTGCGTAGCACTACCAACAACATTTCTTGGAGAGAAAAACTTATTAATGTCAACGTGTCGTGTGAATTTCATAAGGATTTGGTGTAGAGCTTGGGATGGTGGCTTGGAATACGAGACTTTGAAACAAGTTGGCGCGAGATCAACGCTCCTTTGCTTACATTTGTACTTTTAAATTGTGACGTTAAACTTATTCTAAGGCCTAAGTCTCCACTCCGATTTTCGAAGGCCCTGACGTGGTTTGGTCCGAAAATATACTTAAAGGTGGCTCTGGCCGGACAATGTGAATTTTCCGACTATTTTCGTTCCCTTTCTAATTATAAAAATAATAAAACAATGTGTTAGTTATATATTGCATCTTTACATTCAAAAATAGCACTACACTACCGGTATGATAGATCATGGTAGACCGTGATATGTCATCTTTATTATATTATTATTATTATATAAACCTCGTTGCAATTAGGAAATTGCCTTGGTGGCAAGGGTCAAGTCTGGACAATGGTCACTCTTACAATGCTCATACGCACACACACGAGAAGAACTGATATGAGACAAAATGCTCTTATATATAATGACACTTAAAGATTACCAACCGCACCTTTGCCATCATACAAGGGCTAGGTTCACACCATAACTACAACTCTCCGTCCATCGCCGCACTCCATCCGCAATCACGCACTCTTCAATTTCATATACCGTTCAAAATCACGCACTGTTAACACATCATTCATTTTTGTAACACAACTTCTCACGCCGTGCTCATCACGTACAAACAATATTTTAATAAGTAAAATTGTATGATAATCAATTCTCAATCAAGTTTATCACTCAGTGGCTTTACACTTATTCTTAAAATTCCTAAAATTGGATGGAAAGGGCTTAAACAAACCTCCAGGCAGCTGGTCCTATTTAACAATAGTTCTGTTTAAAAAAGAGTATTTTCTCCTTTTTTTGCGTTCTTATTTTAATTTTAAAACCATGGTCGTTTTTTCCCTTAAAGTTTGGTTTTTCTATCTCTTTCCATAAATCTTCCCACGCTTCGTCATTTTTAACAATTCTTTACATCCCGCCTAACCTACTCCTTTTTCTTATATTTTCCAAACTCTCCCATTCCAGTACATCCAACATTTCCATGACACTATCTGTTCTTTTGTACCGTCTGAGTACATATCTTGCTGCTTTTCTTTGGACTTTTTCTATTTTTTTAATATGTCCCACCTCACATGGATCCCATACTATGGACGAGTATTCTAATATATGGCTAACCAGTGCCTTATATACTTTTTCTTTTGTGGCTACGCTACTTCCTTTTAAATTTCTCATTACCCAATGAAGTACTTTAAATGCCTTCCGTGTCACATTATCTATTTGGGCTCCGCACCCAAGATGAACTTGGGTGGGGAGCCCAAGGGTGTAGTGTCACTTCGGCTCCACTTATGGTATATTTCGTTTCTCTGAAATAATTCGGCATCATATAATTATTAACTATTATAATAATAAATATTAACTGTGGCATCAACTTTATTTGCAATTGATGAAATATCATAAGAGTATTAAATAAATGAAAAACTCCCTGGTGGTTAGAGCATCGGCCCGGCGAGTCGAAAGATCCGGTGTTCAAGTCCCGGTCAAGGAAATATTTTTGCGCTTGTGATCTGCTCGATTCCGCCTTCCCAACCTCTCTTGTGTGTGTATATATATATATATATATATATATATATATATATATATATATATATATATATATATATATATATATACACACATATATATATATATATATATATATATATATATATATATACACACATATATATATATACACACATATATATATATATATATATGTATGTATGTATTTATTAATGTACACATATACGCGCGTGTGTGAAATTCCATTTATATATCCAGGTAAGATAATTTTATTTAACTTTCGGTTTTTATTTTACATTTGGAATATATTAACCTTTTACATTAAACTATAGTAAGCCAATGGCGGCAACGGTAGGAAGAATTGTGTAAAACGTATATCGGGAAGCCCTCATTTTTAATTATACCAGTCCATTTAACGTACTTTCGAGATGCCATATAGACATTTTCAGAATATTTGGATTAAGTTACCATGGTGCCATTGAGAAATACGGAGTGCTTAAATAATACAACGCCTCGCCATCTGTAACGTGCGGGTTACTTCTACGAAAGTAGCCACCAAATAGTTTTGCGTTGCGGAACGGGTGTTGCCCATCGCACGCATTTTTATCGGGTGTCGTATTCAGTGCCACCATGCTGGAGTTATACTGATAACGTTTTTTCAGCCCTGGATTGGCGTTGCAGTCGGTTCCTTATCTTTCTCGCACGCCGCGGTGCGTCCGGTGTGAGGCCTTTGCGCGCGCTCTGGGCTGCACCTCATGTCTCTCACGGCGCATCGACCACGCGGTCCCTTTGGGATCTCCGTGCAAGATTTAGTTGGATAAAAATTATGTGACTTTATAAAGAGGATTTCTGCATTTACTGAAAAAATGGTTTATCCTAACGGTTTGCGTCGATACTTGACCATCCACCCACCATATTTATGTTTTTATTTGCACTCATGGTCCTTCATAATTAACTTCAAAATGAATTGTAATTCACAAAATCTCTAATCTAGTACGTGGAAGGTACAGGTACTTGCGGGCTTGTCGTAGCTCTCAAAACTATCCTGTTTCCAGCCAATCCCTGCATTCCCTCATATATCTTTTCCCTGGTATCTTTCATCACCCATTTCTCGTAGGTCATTCCAAGCCTTCCCCTATTATTCTTACCCTCCATTTGTCCTTCAGTTATGGTCTTCAGTGAGCTACAATGCCTCAGGATACCAGTCAGTTTCCCTGCTTTTCTTGTGAATGTCCTTCATGGGCTTCTCCCTTCACCCACTCTACCAGGAAATTCTTCATTTTTTAACTCTATTTTATCCCCAGAAATGTCCGGTAGCCCCGTATTTCCATCCAATCTTTGCTTCACCTATCGTTCAAGTCTTTTAACCATGAGATTAGACTTGAACTTCGTACACTTGATGGTAACAGACTTGACTACGTGGGAATTCATCTTGAATGATGGAAGAATACTAGGTGTTATCCACGCTCTTTTATTCGTAACCTATCTATCGTACCGAATAAAAGTGTGTAAAAAATACCGAGTATTCGTTTTTCATTCATGGAATTCATATATGACATTTAGCGAATCGCTTAAATGAATTGTCTATGCTATTACTATTTCCTGTTAGTAGTGTTTTCTTCTGGTAAAGTCTTCTTCGCCATTCCTTCGGCATGCTATAGCTCTCTTGCTTCTTCTCGGTTTACTAGTGACCCTGCTGCCTAAATAGCTAAATTCTTCCTCTGGTTCCAGTGTACCTTTCCCTTTCCAATGTCTCATTGCCTTAGTTGTAATCTTGTTTATCTTGTAGCGTTTCTTTTCAGCTTGTTCTCCATAGTGGCTCACGTCGTTATCAAAAGAACCTTCGACCGGGGGAAGGATTCCTACAGATTTCTTATATTGGACATTCAGGGTTTTTATGTTGCCTCGCCAAAGGCTAAATAAACGAAGTGTGCAGAAAAGCGGAGGAGTGAGGGATTCGGTGGTGGGTTTATTAATGCGGGAAGGGAAGCAAACGTGGGGTGTAGGGGTGTAAAGGGTGAAACGGAGAGCGTCCACGTTTTAAAGGTGTTGTTTAGCTCTTGCGTGGGGAAGGGCTACGTCAACCTTTTCTGGCTGAACATGGTTCTTTACTCATTGGAATGGATTTGTGAAGACGAAGGTTCGCCTTCGGAATAACTTGGGAAAAGTTTTAGTGGAAGATAAGAGATGATTGCGCTCAGGACTCGACGGAAACTCGGGAGTGGAGAGGAAGCAACAAGACTTTCTTTTTTATTACGGGAGCTGACGCTTGTCACTCGGGAGGGGTGGGCAGTCAGGAGGGGAACGGACGAGGCGGGGAGACAGATAGGGTGGCCATTCGATCCGGAAAAATAGGGATAAGTTGGGGAATTATTCACCATTGTCTTCAAAAACTCTGGGAAAGCGTTGGGTAAAGAGAGGGCTGGTTTTTTTGGAAAAGTCGGGAATTCCAATTCGTATCGGGAATTTACGATAGTAACGACATTAATTTAGTTTGTAGGTCAGGTCATGTTTGCTGCGGGCCATCACGCGTGTATGAGCTGACAAAAACTATAACTTATTGCCCGATCGATTTCAGTTATGTCAGTGGCTCGAGAAGCAATGAGGGGTGACCAGCATGAAGTAAACATTCTGACAGGTTTCAAGCAATCGGGAGAAAATTCGGGTTGAAGGACGGCATGTTCGATGTGATTGGAAGTGTGCTGAAATTTGGTCAAATGTTCAAAATGTTTTCTATGTGACACGGCTCACTCATTATATTGATTCTTTGATGTTGATAAAATTCCGTCCAATTTGATTGAATGCCTCTCGCGCAATTCTGGTGGACCATAGGCTGAAATCCTTGGATACTGCGGAGGTATTACAATAACTGTTCCGTTTTTAAGGGAGGAAATGCGTATGATAACGTCCCACTCGTGCTTAATTCACAAAATGGACTTGTGGTAACTTAACGATCGAAACGAAATAGCTAGCTCTGGAACTGTGGGAAACTCTGATGAGAATTTATTGACTTCTCATAAGAATTCCATGCCGCCGTTAGCGAAAACTCTGCTGCCGACTGCTCAACCGAAAAATGGGGAAAGGTCGTTCTCGCGGCCGTGAAAATGGTTTCTCGTAACATTATGTGCCACTTAATAGCCTTAATGGTCCAAACATTCATGTCCGATCGTCGATGGCTGTGGCGTAGATCCCAAGCCACAGCAGATTTTATTGGAAGAAACTTCTGATGTACGCAGAAGTTAGCCGTGAAAAAAAAAGATGATAATCAAGACGATATGATTTCAAGAATGTTATAAAATTTTTGCATCCAAAGGAATCCCAGAGCCCATTTTATTTTTCATAATTTTCGCATCCCGCATCATGAACATTGTATGGCCTATTGCGAGATTCATATAATGGGAGTGCCCCGTGGAATCTCGCATCTTGCGAATCGCAAGGGGTGTGTGTTCGATGGGTTGCTAACATGGCAGGAAACTTATGTTGATTGCTTCAGGCTGAAGACGACAACCAATTAGGGACCTTCACTCAGTTATTCTGCAATCCTTGTAGCATCTATAACTGGGGACTGAAAATTTGTTGCATATTCTGTTGATAGGAAACGATAAATTCTTGCAATACGGCACATGCACATCTAAGGAAAGTGTTAATTTTATGGAATTTATTTCACACAAGGAGGTTGGATCATTTCGTTTGCTCGCTAAAATTCAATATCTACTATTTCCAACAGTAGGAATATTTGATAACATTTTGGTACTTCTTCGTTAAAATAAAATGAAAATGCCCACGCGACGTAGTTCATGAAAACACACGCCTCACTCCCCGAAATTGGAGTGAAGTGGCGAATATTTTAAGTAGGGATTGACAACCGCGTGGTCAGCTTCCGCCATGATATAATTAAATTTTGGGTTTTCCAACCGGCCTGAATACTTTCTTTAATTCCCTTAAGGCTGAAACATAAGAAAAGCTGAATCCTTGAGTTACTACTGCATTATTCAATATCACTTTGTTGCAGCGAATTGAGCCTCGACTAAAATGCGACTGTTTATTCTAGTGACATTCTCACACAGCTATATGATATTTATTTAATCGCCGTGTGCGAGAGAAAATATTGCGCAATCTAGGTGGTTCGACATCAGTGCTCATGAAACTAATGTGGAAACCCATCTCATCAGTCCGATAGTCTTTTGGGATCCCGTTTGTGGCACGTGCCATTTCGTGCAGTCAAGATTTAATTCCTTAATTCGCCGTCCCAATAAAGACATTCCCCGGCTAAAAATAGGAGGGTCTCGTCTTCCTCTGAACAAAAAAACTCGATTTCAACGCCGATCTTTTTTTTCTTAGTCGGGAAATGACTGACTGTAACGTGCTATGAGTGTTTTACACCGTGATTAATTCGAAAGCCAAAAAATAGAACTTAGATTATCCCATCGCTTTCTCTTTTTTTTCAAATCCTCGATTTGTGATGAATGGTGTCCGGGATCGGATGTGATGGGACGGGCTCTTGTCCCCCTCCCTCCGCCTCCCTCTCGCGTCGCACCGTCTCCTCCCTTTTTCCGCATCTCCCTCTAAACCTGCCTCTTCCCATCGACTTTCCGGACGTAAAACTTTCAGAAGACCACGGCAGGAAACCGAAATTATGGGGGGTGGCACCTGCAATCGCGTTTTGTTGTAATCCCCTCGCCCTTCTCAAGCCTGAGCTCTGATATGAGTCTTCATCTGCATCACTAAAATCATTTGTGAAGCCGATTGAGTCAGGTGTGATTTTAGGATTGGTTGAGGCCTTTCATTTAAGCTTTGATAACTTCTTCGCAATCACTCCGACTAGCCTTCTTCATCTTCATTGCAAGTGTATTACGTACATTACTACAAGTTACTCCTTGGACGTGTGACAGGTGATTCCACGCGGGGCGTGCATAATCAAAGTTAAGTGTTGGTTAACGATAAATATTAAAATAAAAGTAATATTAATAACGGCTACGTGCACTGTGGCTCTTAATACTTCCCAGGCATGCGAGACGGGCTGTTACTAAACCATACAAGTATGAGCGATAAAATGAAGACTAGGTAAAAATAATGACAACATATCGTACCAGATACTGAGAATAAAAATAATTTCCCCTATTGTGGTCTTTTTCAGTTAATCTGATCCCTTATTGTTCGCGGAAGAGATGCCATCTTAAATATGTCATTCCTACACTTGTGTTATCATCTCTCTTATCTCATTTACATGATTTGATAAGCCAATTTTGCATTTTCAACATCATTGCAAATGAGACCCGCTTCCAGATTATGCAAGAGATTTACTGTGTAATTTAACCATCGCTCCGTGAGTATTTCCCAGCCTAGTTCCTTTCATAATCTGTACGAGCTACTTAGTGTATCATGACAACGCTTTGCAAATTGATTTCCTTTTCGCTGAATACGTTCTAATTCGACAATCGAACAGACTTTGTGAGGGTACTATATGCAAAGCATATTCTAAATGAGGCGTAGCTAACAAAAGCATTTCTGTTAATCCTCTGTTATTTCCCCGGTAATCTTCCAATAAAATCTAATTAGGCATACCTACTGCGATTTCCAAGCGTACGCAGATAGTGACCGTCGTTATCAGAATCGTAGAAATGTGGAAACATTCGTTATGTTGACATTTAATGGCTGGCAGGCAATTGGATTGCGATAGTTTTGCATCGCTTTAAAAGCCCTGAGTACCTGCCAGCCATTGAGTGCCAACGTAACGAACGCTGTTGCCTGTGACCTAATTACCGGCTCGCTGGTGACTGCCTGGACTTTGGGAAATGAATGTAAAAACGCTGCCTAATTATTTATGTGTTAATGGTCGTTATTTTAACTTGGCTTGGCTCGACGCTCGACTTTGTAATCACGGGTGAGAAAATTCACACCTTAAACGTTGAACTTTTTAAACTGAACTTTTCTTCGGTTTCCCAAAAGTCTTTTTTATAGGGGAGGAGTAACTCATGGTCTTTCTGATAGCAGCATAAGCTGTAAGTATTTGTGACCATGGAAAAAGTTTTCTAATACAAAATAAGTTTTAAAAATTATCAAAAGCTAATCACAGAAATGTATTTATTTCCCAGGAATTATTTCTCTAAAAACTCCATCCTTACCTACCAATTACTCAACTTTGAAAAGCCAAAAATTTTCTTCCTCGTACCCTTGCTGTGCTCATTTCTGCAAATAGTTGTTTAAATGACTTGCATTATTGATTATGAGAGATTGATGGTAAGGAGACCGAAAGAGAAAGGTGGAGGAGGGTAAGGAGTCGACAGCGCTCAAAAAAGAATTAAAATAAAAAAAAACTAAAGAAATAACTACAAGAACTCTTTCGAATTAGGATATGCCCTAAATATTGAGTGAATCTCAATACTTGGGGAACGGGCTTGAAATAATTTGAGTTTCCCGCTGCTCCCATTTCTTCGGATTGAATTTTCTTTTTTTCACGTGGGACCACGAATACGCGTAACGTAAGTCAGCGATGAGAATATTACAGAGTGTCCATTCCGTTAAAAACTATTTTGGAGCCCAAGCGGAGAGGTAGGATTAACTATAGGTCAAACCTTTGGGAATATATTTGAAATCGTTCAACGTTTGGAGCATTCTCTAGGGCCTGAACAAGTCGATCCGCGACAATATTCCTCCGACGAAATTCGGAAACTTGATTCCGTTAGGACCACGTTTGCATCTTTACCTGTCGTCAGGATATGTCGAAACAAAAGCCACCCTTCCGATTCCCTTCGTGATTGTTTCTGTCCGCTTGGGAAACCTAAATGTGCGATCGATCCGGGCCCTCTATGGCCGGTACCACGTATAATTGAATTGTCCACGTGGAGCGTCTCCTTCGCTCGTGTCTCCGGAGGCGGTCGTGGATGGGTTGGTTGGTCGTCGAAGGAAGCAGCGGGAGGGAGGGGCTTGGATGGCGGCGAATACGACGGCATCGCCTACCGCCGACCGGCATCGGTTGACAGTCTGGGGAATGACGGAGAGACCCGACTCAAGGACGTGACGCAGTGTATTTATGCATTACCAGTAGGGTAACAGAACACACTGTCGCGCGCACACACGCACGCATGCTCCACTCACGAGTTTCTCGAGTGTCCGGTCCTCCTACTCTCCTATCGAGAAGTATTTACTCTCTTGAATTTGACAAGTTTTTAGTTTTCATCTGTTCCTTCCTTACACCGGTAGTCTCGGCATCTTGCGAAATATTAATTAAGCAGAAATTTTAACATTCTTTTTCCATATGAAGTGCCAGACCACGCGTTAGATTTTGCAAACCAAAATACCACATATTGAGAAAGGGAACGATTAAAAAAAATGACCTTGTAGTTTTTACGGTCAGTGACGTTTGATTCAATTTTCGCAGTTTCAGTTCTGCTTGCCTCATCTTCATTTGTGACTTTAGTGGATCGAAATAAAAGTTGAAAATTGCCCGTCCAGGAAGCACATTTATTACGCTATGCTTGTGTTGCTTATCCAAATATTGCCTTATGAATCTGCGATGTATTTGGTATTCCAGTAATGTGGTGACAATAGGTGCCTTTCTCTGAAATTATTGATGATATAATTGCAGGGAATTTGATCTTAAAGAAAATAACTATGAACTCCACTTGACATTGATATTTTGCACCCGAAACGGTTGTGAATATAACACAACTATTACAGTGATGTTTGACTATAGCCATTAGTGATAGATATCCAAGTTACTTAAAATTATTATTCGAGGAAAGAATTAAAATTGTTCATTCGCAGTTTTCAACGTGCAGGTATAAGTGGTGGTTAGCAGCTCGCGGAGAACCGTGATTAGCTCGGGCAGGATTTTGATCTTGTCAGTGGATGAATATATGAAGTATTTTATTTGAACATTTCCTTCCTGGAAGGAAGAAAGGGGAAGCGTTATGTAGTTAATTTTTGGCTAAATGAATTCGCGCTTTTTCTAATTAATTTTCCTCTCATTTGACGTCAGTGAGGTTGAAAGTCGAAGGTGATATGTATTTATAAGATAATCCTTTGGAGGGAATACGTGGGAATAATCCTTTCAAGGACATATCGTAATAGTAAAATTTTAGAAAAATATATAACCTATACTCATTAGGCCAAGCTGCACTGGATAAATGCTAAGGCATTCATTTAAGACTGACTTAAACTGGTTTGCTTTTCTAATTTCTACTCCATCTCTTTCCGTTTGATTCTCTCTGAAGGGAAAATATTGCCTCAAGGTGCCGTATAGGTATTGCTAGCCAGTGGCCAGCATGCCGCAGCACGTAAGTACCTTTAGTTCTGGATAAGCGTAACCTGAGGTCAAGATGTGCCTATGCTTAGTACCTCTATGTCGCAGAACATTTTCTCACAATGTAATTCGATGCTACACATGTCTCGAGTCGGTGACCAAATTTATTGCGGAATTCTTGGAATTCATCAGTATCGCCCCATCGCCTTTCATGTGCCAGTTTACCTACCGTTTAGTGCTAAAATTCTTGTGGCATAATAATAAATAACCTCTTTGCGTACCAACGTTCTTCGAGTGATTTTGGTAAACCTTTAACAATTTTAGTTTATCTAATAAAGTTCACTTATAGCACAAGCGCTGAAAATTAGAGAATTGAACTGAAGCATGAGGAGATTTTGCTGAAATGTAGCATAAACTATGAATTTTCACGATTTTATCTAGATGGATTTACGTAATAAAATGTACACCCTTAAAGACACGAAAGTAGTCGTAGCGATTTGAGATCAGTTGTACAATATATTCGGTAGAGCGAACGAGAAAAAAGTAAGTCCTACATGGAATAGTTACGATATGAAGCAAGTACATAGCGCAGTGTTGATTTTCATTTAATTTTCACTTAGGTATATATCTAAAGCATTTCCTATTTCCCCACTTCCATTAGAGTAAATATTAAAACTTGACTCTCGGAATACAGTAAACGTACACGTACAGTAATACAGCAAACAACCGACCGGTGCCAACATAAATTCATGGTTTATGTGTAATATCACCCACCTTTTTCTTCAGTTTTTGAGTTGCTATTTCATGCAAGAAGGCTTTCAAATCAATACTGTAACTGCATGTTCATGCTTACGCTCATTCGGCCGCAGTGGACCTATTGAAATGACACGTATTATTCAAGTTCCATGGTGTCGTCTCTGAAAAGTGTTTTTGCTGTGGATTTAGAGCCCTTATTGTTCTCTTTATTATTATGCCTTTGTCTTTTCTCTTTCATTCTACCAAATAAGGGTAATTTAATTTTCCAATTTACCTCTGAAGATGTATAAATCGTTTAGTTTCCCCTGTTCGTACCAGCTGATTCCTCCGTCGTTAAGAGTTAAACACCTCAGATAGATATCAATTGTCCTGTACTGAACATTATTCTCTCTCGCCGTTTGATTACGGGATTTGGTTGTAGCGTGGAGCTGGGAAGGGAGAGGTATCGTGCTTGAATTCGCAAAAATTGAGGTCATCATTTAAGGGAAACAAGAGGTTTTCTTGGAATCCCACATAAAGACCGAAACATTCATCGCCGGCCTTATCTCAGGTAAACTCCAAATGCCTATCGGTATTTGAATCTGGGGGTTAGTCATAATTTTGATGCATGGGTCCTCTAACAGAACCCTTGCTCGATCACTCATTTGCAGAAAAGCTCTCGGTAGATACAGTACCTGCGTACCCACTCGCCCACCTTTGCTCGTTCCTTCCCGTCCTCCTCCTCTCGCGTGACTTACGATCCATTTGCTGAAATGGAGAGAGATTTCTTTCGTTTAGCCCTGCCTCCTCCAATTACGATCATCCCGCTGTCGTCTCGATTGCGGAGCACGCGAAGTGGCGGGGGCGCCCTTGCATGCGTTTTGCCTTTACCCATACCCCTCTCACCCACACACCCTTCTCACCCGGCGAGACAAAGGAGAGGTGGGGAAGGCGGAATCAAGGAGATCACAAGTGCAGTCCCGGTCAAGGAAATATTTTTGCACTTGTGAGCTGCTTAAATCCGCCTGCCCCAACCCTCCTACCTTCGTCTTTTGTGTGTTCGTACCCCTTTTCCTTGTATCTATTTCCATGTGAATGTGTGTGTGTGTATACACACACACATACACGCACAAGTTAGTCTTTTGTTGCGTCGAATCGCCAAGTGTAGGTAGGATAGGTCCTATCGAGACGAAATGATATGGCTGGGCACGAAATAGTACGAAATTACAGTGTAGTTCAATTTGAAGATTAAAATAAAAGCGTGCGCAGATTTTAATGTTTCTCTTGGAGAGTTAATGGAGTTTAAGTATGGCTATTTGTAATGCAAGCTGTTGGGGTATTTTGCGTAATTTTAACAGTATTTGGAAGGGTAATGGCGCTTGGTTCCTAAGGGAACGGCGACATTGTGTGTAGTGGTTTTGTAGGGTCCATCAAAATTCTATCTTTTACCGGTAGGTACTCCTAATTATAAAAGACTATTAAAGTTTACGGGACGTAATATTTGTCATTCAAACCGTGTTCAACGTCTGGAATTACTATGTGAGGAGTGCTGCAGGTTTTATCATCAAATTAAAACAAAATTATCATCAAAAGGTGGGCAGAAAACCTTGAATCGGGTTGAAGAGTGCAGTGTGTTTACTTTGAGATAACAGCATACGCTGAAGGACAAGAAGCGTTTAAAGTAGAGTACGATGATTTTGAACGCCATAAATGATAAGCTCCGACTTTCAAAATCTTTTCTGTATGACTCTCTTTGCATGGCTAACTCGTTCAAATATTGATTTTTTATGTTGATGAAATTCCGTCCAATGTGATCAACAATTTGATGAATAACGTTGAGCAATGCCGTTTAGCCATAGATGGGTATCGCCGACTTCTGCCGAGGTATCACTATATGTTCCAATTTAAGATTAAATAAGTACAAGGACATTTTTGATACCGTAAATAATATTCACTAGAAAGAGTCAGTTAAAATAAAATGTGGACACTACATTTGTGGCTGCATATACTAAAAAATTTTAATTCATACCCATAAAAAAGAATTATCGAACTACGTTTGCAATTTGGAACTATATTGTAGTTTAATGGAATAATTTAAAACTTGGAATAAAAAAGATAAAAACTAAGATGTTTATTTCGGATTAAGAATCTGTATATATTCAAATAAATTTCATCTTTACAATGAACGTATTATAATGATGGTCCGAAATCCTATTTTTAATGTTTAGCTAAGCGTGGTAAGATATATTTTGCCTATTTCTCTGTTCATATTGGGAAGGCACGACATATCTATGTGTAATGAATGTTCCTCGGATTGGTAAACTTAGGCAACCAGTTGTTTTTGATGAGGCCTCTTGGGGCTTTCAAAAATGTTATGACGAAAGTTTGTAAATCCCCTAGAAAGTCATGTATCAATAGGGCTCAGTAGCTTAATTAGTTAAAGCACTAGGCTGGAAATCGAGGGGATTCTGGTTCTTGAGTCTAGTTCAAGGTGAATGATTTTTACACTGCCAAACACATGCATTTCGATGATCATCAGTGGATGACTACGTCAAAGTAACTGCCGAGGCCATTTTTCAATCTATGAAAATAATTAAAATAATGAAATCTCTATGCATCTAAAAGACGAATATTTAATTTCAAATATCCATGAGGCTAGCCTCGTTCGAGGAACGTCGAGGATATTGGTCTTTTGCATGTATGCCAGACTTTCGTACCCTATTTGGCAAGTTAAGTCCTGCTAAAGCAATAATTTCAGAGTGTAAAAATCATTCGACTTGACCGGAATCCTAATCGAGGCGAATGATTTTTACCCTCTGAAATTGTTTCATTGAAATACGTATTAGCGGATGACTCTGTTATAAGTTACCGTTGCGGCATCTCCCGCAGTTTCGTGGAATTTTAGTGCTCCTTGGATAAATGTTCTCTTTGTGTCTCGTTGGACAAATTTTCTCTTTGACGAGCCGGCTTGTGTAGCTATTCTTGGCTTGGTGGACGGTCATCTACGTTTACATTCCGAGTGGAATTAACAGCCACAACCATACCCTTCATCCATACAACATTGCAATCATGTTTGTGTGCGGCGCCAAAACTACTCGGATGAAAATGCTAAATTTTCAACTGATGGCGAAAAATTTCATCGCATCATGCTTAACAAATTACCAAAGCGGTTAAAAATGATTTTTTTTCCGTTGCTTAGCTTCTCATAAATTTTATGCCTCGTCCCCGCTCTCGGATTTAAACAAATCTGCACGCGCCATTCATGGCTTCCATCTACGGAACGGCGCGCGAAATATAGGGTTTTCGGTCCACTTTCGACGTTCTGGCAGGAAGATGGTGCTCAAAAAAAAAGTTGGACGTCCTTAAGTCTTCCCCTTTCTCTCTCTCTCCTGAACTCCCTCCTGTTCTTCTCCCGCCCTCAATCCGTATCCCCTTCCCCTACACCCCATTCTACTCGCACCGGCTGCTCCATTTCCTGGCTCTATTCTCTCGCGCGAACTCCCCTCCGGTCAAATCCTGCCATCCCGGCCCCCGCTTATCCCGTTCCTTTTGGAAAGCGCATCTCACTAATCTCGCCGCAAGATCACATTGTGCTTTAATGTCTCTATCCTTGCAATTAACTATAATCGTTCACCACCCCTGTCGGTGAGCTGACCTCAGGGCGATATTCATACTTAACATGCCGGTAATTGGCTCTCTCTCATGTCCTCCGTTTAAAATCGGTTGGTGGCGTCAAGTATTTTTAATTGGAATATTTGCTGTCCTTGTAACTCCAACTAATCCAAAACCACATTGAATTTTTATTAGAACATCCTAGATGTATACTTGAGGCAAACTATGCATTTTACTACTTGAGGGATCGTCGCATTCTCCTTAATCCGTTAATGCGTGATATCCAATGCAAGCAATGACTGGTTGCCGTTCGCGCATGTCCTGCCGCAAAACATTGACTTAAAAACTTCATTCAACTGCTGCCATTCTTTTCCTTAATCTCCGGAGGCCGGATCCCCTGTGCGCACTTCACCTTTCCCATTTCTTATTCTCATTAAAACTCTTCCACTACTGCCCCGTCCACTATTTCCCTTCCCTTTCACTCACAAAAGAAAACTACTTTCACGAATGCTTCATTCCAGTTACCTTGAGGGAGAGAATCCATCCACCGGGTTCATAATTATTTCCCCGTGGAAGTGCCACGCTCATCCTTTTGTAATATCTACGACGGAAGAGGAAAAAAATGATGGAATTAGCGGCGAATTGGGTTCAGTTTTCAGAGAGAGGTCAAGTTATTATCATGGTAGCATTCGTTATGTTCCGAAAGTTTAAATTTTTTATTATGGGAAGTTAAAAAATCTCGCTTTCACTTTCTTCATAGCCTCCAGAATCACAAAGGATGTGATTGAAAAATGTAAAATCTACACTGCTTTGTAGCTACCGTCCCTTGTAGGATTTTCATGGGACCGAGGGGCTAAGCACTGCTAACCCTTTTAATCACATAAAACACCGAATGCCTGAAAACCTCACACGACAAACATGTTTTACCATTACACTGTATCATTTTTTATTATTACAATGGGCCATTTTTTAGTTCTACATATTGTATCTCCTTTCCTTCCACCCAAAAAAACGTAATCTTTTCTTCCCTCATCCTCTCTTACCCAGCATCTTCTTTATCTCAGTCTTCAACATTCCATTGCCAATCGATGTCTCCCCAGCCACTTTTCCAGCATTCCTAGAAATTCTTCGAACAACCTCCACTCTTCTCCTGCCATACCCAGCTTTATTTATTTATTTTTATTTTTATTTATTTATTCAGTATGAGTCCGAAAACAGCACATTTTGGCCTTTACATCGAACTATTAACAACGATAACAATAGTCACATTTACAAACACCCAAGCCCTAGGTGGAGGAAAACTCACCCAGGCGGGAATCGAACCCGCGACCCTTGGAATGGCAGACGAGGACGTTACCCCGCCGCCACCGGGGTCGGCAAGTTCACTTAGTTCACTTTAGTTCACTTGTATCCAGTGCCAAGCATTTCTTCCCTTCCATCAATTTTGTTCTTTTACATTCCTCTGCGCAGCCACTTATCAACAGTCTCCATTGGATACTTACCCTCCTGCTTCAATGATTAATCTAGACTAACACTTAATCTACCCCGATATGGTGAAAAGGCATTTAAAGATATAAAGATGGCAATACCAAATTGCCCAATAGACTACCATAATTGGAGACGACAACAGAAAATGGGAGGTAGAGCTTCATTCAAAATTTTCTGGAACAACACTCTTATCTAGTCATTACAAGAATGTTGACCATTGTGATTAGATTCCCTACCATATCCATACATCCGTACCATATCATCCTGATTAATGTGTTAAAATGGAAATTTTCAGTGTAAAAAATAGAAGGACATGGATGGAACTCAAGATGCATTCCAATTTTCAATAGGGTAGTTAATAGATGAAGTGGATCATGCTTTCTGAGAGGGTGTAACCCAAACCACTTGTTATCTACCATGGAGAAAGGGAGGGAGTTAGAACTCTCCATGTTGCAGTGTAAATTGCTGAAGCTGTGGAATACTATTCATTAGGAATGGATACAAAATTTCATAGGATATTTATAGCGCATGGGTCAGAGTGCAGTGGGCAAACATTTCAGAGACCACATGGGGTTCTGGCCTTCAAGAAAGTTCCGAGTTTAAAGAAAACTACAATTAATGCAAGGATGGCTACTTGAGCACTGGCATGTGATGTTTAACTGGTGGAGATACTTCTTTAATGGCACTACAGCCTTGTAAGGATCCCATAGACATGCTGATTGAGGCATAGCCAGTAAATGATAACAATGCTATTTTGCCTTCTCATCACATTTTCCCAGTACTCTGGGGAAATTTGATTTGAAGGCAAAATAGTAACGTTATCTCTTGCTTATTTTGCCTCATTTAGGACATGCCACTGGTACATGGAATCTTTATGAGGTCTCATTTTGGGCTGCAGTGCCTTCAAGGACGGTTTCTAAAGTCACCATGTACATGTCCAGGATATCAGAATTTATTGATTACAATTAATAAATTCTGGTGTTCTGAATCCTTTACTGCTTGCGGTCCACAGATGTTACTGTCAGAAAGCATCATGATGTGTTACTTTGAATGGTGAGAGGTTCCATTTCCAAGATTACCTCAGTATTGAAATATACATGCTATTAATGAGAGGGAGGTGCATGGTAGTCCAGGGGTTGAGTGTTGGACTAGTGAGTGGAGGGCTTTTTTAGGTACCAGATCTTTCTAGGAAACCATTACCTGTACAGGGAAAGGATGGGCCCCCCTACCCTGATGTGTGACTTTCACATTCCATCGGGCTTAGTACTGAGTGAACTCTACCATCACTTTACCCTTGGGTTGATTACTGTGTTTATGTTGTATTAATGAGAGGATATAAAGAATGATATTTGTAACATATCACTATTATACAATCCCCGGTCAGTATTTATAATGAAGAGACAGTAGTGGCAATCAAATTGAAAGTTATACAGTTAAAATGAGAATGTGATGTGGTGGTGTGATAAAAAGTAATGTGATGTCGTTGCAAATGGAATGCATTGATACCTCAATTGTATTCACCTTAAATCACACAGCCCTACTAAACGTGTTTTTTCCAGCCAGTACTATAGCTGACCATTGATTGATTGCAAAGCATGATCTCTTAAAGTATTTCTTAGCCCGGCCAAACTTGTATTTGGTCACAAACTGTCAGAACCTGCCCTTTGAACTGATGGCATATCTACTATCTTGATGAACCCTTATTTTTGAAATTGGTTTTAAAATACCATCTGGTGGGCAAAAAATTCATGTTTATGTAATGTACCATTTTAAAGATCTCAGGGACCAGATATTGGGATGACAGCCAAATCCACTTAGTAAAATAAGTCAGGCATGGCAAGATTGAGTTGAGAATTGATCCTTTGTAATTAGTTGAAGTTAAATTCTCTATCAGAGACTTTTCAAGTAAATCAGTAGATTCGGGTCATATTCACTGAGGCCCTCAGATGTTTTTCATTTTATGTTGCCAAAATATTCACACCGGTGTATTTTTTAATGTACTGCAAGACTTACAAATGGAAGGTCTGTCTCGACCTAGGTTAAATCCTGGAGGCTATTTTTCACCATTATTTCTTATATTCAACTTATCATGGAGGATATTCTGCTATAGAGGGCTCAATATTTAAAAAATTACTTATTTAGTGAATGTTTAATTTTGGGGGTCTGAGTGTATTGCGACTTAAAAAGAAGTTTGTGATTTATTAAATCCATTTAACTTCTCCATCTATAAAATTTCGAATGTAATCCTGTTTTTAAAACTCATTCCCTTGCAGTTCTTCATCTCCTCTCTCTGCCCTGACAAATTAGTACTTTTCATTCAGAAATTGATTTATTCAGACTGATAAAATCCCATTTTAAATGCGGAACAATTTTTATCATTTATTCTTCTTCCACTGTATTAGAGGAGAGAATGTTAGGCAAACGAGGAAAAGGTTGGAATAGGATAAGCATGTTGGATGGAATGAAAGGAGATAGGAGGGATGATGAATTGAAGAGGGGCTTAATATAGTGTTTGCATCAGGTTGTAATTTGTGGGAAAGGCTAGAGAACTATGTGTTTTATCATTGTGTAGCCAGTGTGATTCCAAAACCTTCCTTAACCGGTGAACCACCAATAATGACTTTTCTTCCTTATTGAAGAAACATAATTTATCCCTAAAGGAACGAACTTGATTGTAGGAATGGAGATATATAAAGGTGGTGCATTTCAATATAACATATTTGAATTCAATTTCAGAAGTATAATTGTCCCCCATTTAAGGCTCATCATCTCTGTTATCACCATTTAAATTGCCTTTAAAATGCTGATATCTTTATTACAGTTTTGAGATCCTTTGCAACTGCCTTTCTCGAAATTCAATTGTTGAATTCTCATGCATTATGATTTTAAGTGCAGTATTTTCAGCTCAACTTTCTTTTCCCTTACATGTTATTTGCTTTAAAATTTTGTTTCTGTGGTACATTTTGCTGTTTTCCTCCAAGTTTACCAATATCGTGACTTCTTTTATCACTCATATAAGCTATTATAATTTTTAAAAAATCTTCATGAATGATACAAAACTGATCGACGGAATATGCCGATTTCCCCCTCATTTGGCACAGTGATATATGCCTCTGACTGGCTCTTGGCAGATTTCTGCTTGCATTTAGAATGCGAGGAGAATTAGCCTCAGTATCATTTTTCATTTCTTATCCTTACCTTGAAAGAAATCTCCATGCTTAACCCCCAAAATTCTGATGCACACATGTGCAGTGTCATGCTGTGTTTTGTGTCCATGTACCATTTGCCCTTCTAGAACCATCTCTGGGCTCTCACACCTGCCCCAGGTGCGTGGCTGTGCATACAGGACATGAGTCCTCCAGCGAGGGTGAGTGGGTCATGTGGCTCTTGGCGATCATTTGAGTCTGGGTTTCCCTTGAGTCACTTAACTCATTACCTCCACTCATCGAGGAATGGGTGAAGAGATTGCTTTTTGGTTTAGTGGGACTGGTAGGCTGTGCACAACCCTGCTTAACAAAAGAGATTGTTGCTAACAGTGTTGGCCAAAACTGCCCAATCCTTATTGTTAATCTCTGGCAAAATTTTATGTGAAAAAAGTTTTTTTTTCCCTTTCTGGTGGACTGTTTCACCTAGGATCCCAAATAAGACATGGATTGTTTGTCATTGGGTTTCCTACCAGGCATCAGGTTGAGCTGAACCAGCAAGAGTTACGTACACATCAACCTTGTCTGAAGCCTGTGTGTTTGTCTGCTCATCAGTGACCTTTGCGTTATCAGGCAGACACATTACCCACCAGGCTAAACCATCTGGAAAAGCATTAATGAGATAAAATCCACTAAACATTCATTATTATTGCTGGAGATTTCCCCTCTCGTTCAGCTGCTTCTGGCTTTGGGCTTTTGGGCAGTTATTGGTCACCCAATGGTTGCTTCCAATGCAGGTACCACTTGATATCCATTTTAATTGTACGAGATTATGCTTGAATTAAATTATGAGTAGACAGCTTGAGTAAGCTTTTAGAATGAGAATTTGTGTTGATAATGCATTACATGAAACATAGAAACAAAATTTGTAAACATGATATTATCATTAGATTGGTTGGTAAATTGCTGTGATTGTATTTATCGCTATCTAAACTTCCCTGTTTATAAATGAAAGTGACGTACTATTGTCAGGGATCTTGTAAGCAGAGGCACTTTATTTCTTAAATGTGCCAAGTAAATCAATTCCTAGGGTAGCTAATATTCATTTAAACTTCTAGAATTTTGATGATATTTGATCAATTTTGAATTTTTACACTTGTAACATTTGGTGTGATTTTGTGATTTTATTAACTAAATTTTATTTTTCTTCAAGGAGATGATAAAATTGAGGTGGTCATACCAATGTTAGTGTTAGGAAGTGTCATTTCATAATTTGTACATTCGTTATTCTGAGTTTAAAGTCCTGTATAGCTATGGAAAAATGTGGAGTCAAAAAATATAAAACCTTGGTTGTTGTAACCAAGGATATTAATAATTTGGTTTCTGTATTTTCATCAATCTATGGTTAAGAAATAAGATCCTAATCACATAATTCAATGATGCTTTTTTCATGCATTTGATGGGTCTCATTAAACTGGATATCAAGAGTATACTCAATTTTTTTACTTGGAAATGCTTTCATGCTTTACTTCCCATAAATGTTTGGTCTGCTATTTGTCTTGCCTCAGCCCTTGTTCAAAGAATCAGGTTGTCTGCACCCATGTTTGAGCCATTGTGCATTCATTTACTAACTAGAATGCCCGATTCATGAATCATTGATCTAGTCTGCTGAACAGTGACACATGTGAATCCATGTCTTTTGTGAATATTTCCTCTCTTGGGTTTCCCCTTGAACCAAAAACAAAACTTTGCATTTTGACATGTTTTGAAATACCTATTTTCCAATTTAAAGAACATAAGTTTTTGAAATTGATGCCAATTGTGGAATGACTTCTAGAATATTGTATTGGAAAGTTATATCTCAAATAATTATGGTGCATGTGTATGATGAAGTTACTAAAAAATTGCATTTTTAACCCTGTCTTTATGTCAAATCAATTTCACCAACCTAAGGGAACATACCACTCACCACACAGAAATGAAAAATGGTAGAAAACTGAAATATTTTGTTGCTAAAAAATACATTCATTAAAAATGATAAGCCATGTTTATGATCAAGTTAGGGCTTTGCTTGTTCAAATAATGAGAGATTTAATTCCTAAATGAAAATCTTTATATGAAAAATAAACTGGATTGGTTAGTCATAATACTGAAATGCTGATGGAATTAACAAAGTTGAATTACATGCATCATAGCGATGGAGGACCTACATTTGAATCTCTACCATCATTTTGTGCCATGTTGAGCGACATAGTTATTTCCTTTGATTTAAGGAGATAGTGATGAAATTACTTTTCTGTACATGAGAGAGTACCTCAGGGATCTGAGAAATTTTATTGAATTCTTAGTTCTTCTCATCATTAGTTTCCATCACGTGATGGATTCCTCAATGTCTAGCATTTCATGCTGTCAGGTGCATATAAATCAGATTTTTGAAAACCAATCAAAGTGTATTTGTAAATTCTTGGTTGTAGAGGAGAACAAATTAATTAGAAGCACTTACTTCTTCAAATGACTTTTTATGATGATTTTCCTACAGTGAAACACATCATCTAAGGGAAATCATTAGCAAAATGATCACATGCATACATTTTTTATACCTTTCCATTTTCAATCGTACATCAATATATGCATAAAACATTCAAATTCTCCATTGATACTTTTTCATCTTTATGACTAAAATGACAAAGCTGTTTTGCTTTCCAGTATCCTACAATGTATGCTATTGCATAATATGTTGCCTATAATGTTTTAGTTATGTACTATTTCTGATTCTTCTCCTTCATATGCTAGCTCAGTGTGTTGATTCACATAATAGCAATCTTCACCTATTATTTACAGAAGCTATTATATTAGATAGATTATTTGTACATCACCAATGCACATACAGTGAAATATATTCTGTGCATATCGCCAATACCTCTGTATTTGGGGTAATATTAGGTTTTTGACTATTATTCTGCTTTATGTTTTTCGTATTTCTCAGGCTAAATGTATGAATTACACTTTATTATGTGATATACATGCCATACACCATGTTTATCATAATTATCTAATTCTAGATGTTTAATCATGTGCTTGTATGATAACCATATATTTTGTGTATTTTGATTTTATTTCATGTCACATTAACATTATTTCTCAGCATCCTAAAAGAGTTTTTTGAGCTATTTGGTTTTTAATATTCAGTTTTAGCTTGATTTGAAATATCTTTTCTATATAATTGCCCTTGATTTTTTTGATGAAACTCTCCTTGAAAATTTTAATGATGAATTCTAAGAGAATTGAACAAATTCAATCAATGCGCATTGTAAGATGTTTTGATTTTTTGTAATATCCCTTTTCAATTACTTGATTCTCTGAATATTGAGGAGGATTTTGAAAAATCATGTTTTCATAGTTGGTTTTCATGTAAATGCTTTTGAAAAACTTGGAATTACAAAGGGTTTAAACTTAAAATTTGTTTCTCTTTCCTAGCTTTCAAGTTCCAAGAAAACCTACTGAAGACAATGATACAAATAGAAAACACATTTTTTGCCTTGGGTGAGTCCTGCTCTAGGGATTGCCTCATCATCTGTGACAGGGGAGCAATGGATGCATCTGCATGTAAGTATTGTAGTGTTTTCACTTGATATATTATTGAGTTGAGGAATTTTCTCATGTATCTACATTACTATATAGACACATTACTATATAGGCTCATGTACTATATAGACATGATGACTTCAAAAAGTGGTCATTTTATAAAATTGCTTATTGGAAAAGATATTTTTTCTCAGTTTGGAGTCAAGTATATCAGTATGCTCCATGAAAATTGAGGTACTGGCGGTAACATATGGTGTTCATACCATTGTTAGCCTAAAATGGTTTCATCATCATATGTTATCAATTTGAGGATTAGTGTCCAGTACCTCTTTAAGGTATCATATTATCTACCCCTCTCTTCATTTCTTCATATTTCCTAATGTCTACCATTGCTTTTTCTCTTCATTCAATTTTCGGTCTTCAACAAACTGTTGTGCCCGTGGATATGTCCAATTGAAATGGGCGTTCATGAAATTTTAAATCCTAAAAACTGTCATCCCTAAAACCCTTAAAACATATATTTGATCTTGATGTGATGTTAACTATTTTGAGATGAATTAGTGGTTCAAAGGATAACTGATAGCACAGTATATGTATTCTCATTGCTTAAAAATTAAAATATTTTTTTATATTTTTATGGATAATGCTAAGAGAGAAAAAAATTTTTGACTATAAATTGTATATGTCAGTGATGATTATGAAATTTAAATTGTATTTAAAAAACTGTAAAGAGTAGTTAACAGTAATGTGGCTACATCACTGTTTTGGACTCCAATGTTATTATCAACTAAATGTCCACAGCGAATTTCTTCAGCGAAAGTGTGCCCTAAAGTACATTTTACATTGTGTATGGTGGTTTAGGGCCACAATTCATACAAAGCTAGTGTGTTTGCTCTTGAATACTGACAGATTTTGCATAATTGGATTAATGATTAAAGATTGATAGTGATATTTCTATTTGCTACAATTGAAGAATATCAAAGGAATGTCAAATATTTCTGCAAGTTGAGTCATTTCTTTTCAGTGCTTTTCCCTGGACTTCATATTGCATTTAGGTTGTAAATTTAATATAATTGCTGATTAAAACAGTTTCGATGAGACTAAAGTGAAAAAGAATGCTATTGTGTTCCATCTGCTTAAAATTATGATATACATGAATGAGATTAGTTACTGGATAAGTGTTCCTGAGTCTTAATGATATTTTCAGTATAATATTCACCTGCATGAGAACATTAACTGTGGCATATTTTTGGGTGATATTAATTAAGGAGCATGGAAAGAAGATAGTAGCAGATAGATATTGTTACATCCAGTTGTGGAGTAGGGGTGAAAAAGTGTTAATTTGCAAATATTGCCATGTAGAAATTGCTGCTGGGGAAAGAGAAACAGGCCCTGGCTGTATGCAAGAAATCCTCTTTATGCCAATGTGTATTATCATCATTTTTAAGTAAAGGAATTCTTATATATATATATATATATATATATATATATATATTTGTCAGAGTAATTTAAATTGTTGAAAGTTATACCTAGCACAAAAATTGGAATGAAAATAAAATGGGTCACTTGTAATGCACAATGAACTTCATGTTTTAAAAATATTTTTGCAAATTTTATTATGACTGGGAACAATTTCATTTATGTCAATCAAATAAGCATTTACTATAGTCGTATATACCAACATTTAGGGATAAGGATATATGTGTGTTCAAAAATTTCCACATTACTTGAAGATTTTACGCTGTAACAAAACCTAGGTGGTAGCAAAAAAATATCCTATGTGGAAAAGCAAAGCATCTTCTTTCATCATTTATTCATCCTTTTTGTGTGTTAAAACTAATAAGTCACATGCCATATCTCTACCAAGGCATTGGGTATGCGAGGCATGGGATTGAATTAATTTGTGTGTGCTCATAATGTCAACGATTAAAAATATTACCTCCCGCAAGAATATAATGTGGGTAAAAACCCAAAGAAAAAAAGATACCTGACAAATAAACATGGATGACAGAGTTGTGTTAAGAGGGTAAATACTAGAGAAAGGTGGAGTACTTCACCTATTTCTGGAAATTAAAATATCACTGGACTTTAAAGCCAGAGTAATCATCAAATGCGGAGTAGATGAAGGTTTGTGTTTAAAAATACCCCTTCACTATAAAAAGAAATTGAGTATAAAAGCAATAACAAGAACTGTGCAGACCTATGTTATTTTTTTGTTCAGAGCCATGGATAATGGGGAAAGTGACCCAAAAAAGAAATTTTGGCTCTAAAATTACTGAATGCTGTCTTCATTTTCACAAAAGAAAGGAGATTATAGCTTCCATGCTCCTCAAATGGCGAAGTAGCCAAATCTGGTGTCATTTCATTTTTTGGTTTATTTTCAACTGAAGACAAATTTAGCAGCTAGATAATTATATACCTTTTTTAGAAGATCATTGTAATCTTCTAACTTTGCAGTATGGATCATAAATAGTATCACTATTCTATTCATGGAAATAGTAATTGTGTAAAAAATGTCAGGTGAAATCTGAACAGTATAAATTAGGGACTACAGCTAAGATAAGTAGAGCCATCATAGAGTCATTTCTGCACATTTATTCCTGAGGTGAGGACTTAACATAGCCATTTGCCGAACTTTATTTTCCTAAGTTTATCATTGCATGGTGTAACATAAGTACATGCCCCTTTTGTGTTGACATCATTAAAAAAAATAACTTCAGAGTAATTTTTGAAGATTATGTAATGTTAAGTATACAATAATCTTTGAAAATAATAAATTAGGATGCCTTTTATCCAAGCCAAACTTAATGAAGAGTGAATCTGTACATTTTAACACATCAATCAATTACAAGTCTGAGTTGCTCCTGGTATTGTGTGTCAAAATATATTTTTCCCGGCCTTTATTCAAATTGCCACTATACTGAACATTCACTCTCAAGTAAATAAAACCTGGGCTTTAAAAAAGACGTTCTGGTGATTTTCTTTCAATTTGCTCAAGAATACAGGTGCTCTTTATGAGAATGTAGTGGTGAACTGCTCTAAGAAAAAGCCTCTAATATGGAGTAATACTTGGCAGAAATTGGGGCCAAAAAGTGATTTTTGTTCATTAAAGCTATTTACATGGCTGAGAGGGTCATTGATTGTATTATTAAAATATTGACTCCATTAGAAGATGCATGTTTACTGACTTCAATGGTTAATCTTTTTAATGATTATAAAAAGCATTTTATGCATAGTTTTTAGGACTACTCGTGATATTTCAAGATAATTTTCACTGCAAAATTAGGTAACCATCTTAAATCCTTTGTGGGCTTGAAGATATTTAGGAGTAAAAATGGCTTAGGGGTAACATTAAGGTCTCTTTGCGCAAATATTAAAATTAAATATGGACGGACAGATCTGTAACAATCTGAGTTTTGATAACAAATATGTCCATGTACATTTTTTCTCACTTTCTTTCATTAAAATTCCCTTTCCTCATAAAAGGCCATTAAGTTTGCTAATGACGTGCAACTTTTTGCTGGAAAGACAACTGGAGTCACCAAAGGCACCCACTGGGTTCCAAGATGCTAGGGACTGGAAAGGTTCAGTAAGAGCCCATGGTGAACTAGTTAAAATGGGATTTTTTGCAGTCTGTAGTCACAGCTAATCTTCATGATTCAAGCAGAAAGCCCAACTGGTTACCCGTTTATTCATAGTAATCTTATCTCATCTGCCTGGAAATTTATTTATTTTAGAAAAACCCCAGAATCTGATGCAAGTTTTTTCTTTACTTTTCCATCTTAGAATTTTAAATGCATTTAATTTAAATTAATTTATCTAATTTGATAACTGGCATCATTTAAGTGAGTTTGTCTTAAATTTTTTGGTTCCAGGCAATTACATTGCTATATTTCAATTGAACCTTGTTTAACAAGCACTTCACTAAGTGAGTAATTTTCATGGGGAATAAAAACATTTTGACATATATGACTCACTTACTGAGCTACTGTTAGCATAATGAATGACACCAAGAGGGGAATTGCCAGAATTATTGCATGCCTTCAGCTTGAGTTTGTGATTTGCACTATTTCTGCTAGTATCTTAGTGTTGCTAGTGATCACACATTTTTCCCTAAGTTATATTCAAACTTCGAACAAATTTGTGTATTTTTTGTCCAAAGTTTAATAATGTTTTATGCGTAGTATTAAAAATCTCCTAGAAGAAAAAGTTGCATGAAGAAATTGGAAAATTAAAATAACCATAGAAATGCTAAGTAAAATCACTGAAAGCAAGAACGAGATGCAAACATAGCTGATCTAGCACACACATAACATCAGTTGACATCAGCGATTTGCACTATCTTCCAGAATGAGGGCAAATTAAAGTGAAGCCTGCAAGTGTAAAGTATACAAAATTAAAGAGATTGATTCTTTAAAGAGAGTGACTAGAAAATCTACGCAATTATTACGTATTCTCAATGGCATTGAAAAGTTGATTCTCATCTTGATAAACAAAAAGCAATTGCAAGACTAAACTATTTCGAAGAGCATTTGTGAGTAGATGTAAGTGGTTTTTCCTGACCTTGTTAAGAAGATCCCAGGGTCATCAATTATGAAAAAGAAGTATTTAAGGAAAGCCGTTGGTGGATCACGAAGTTCACAAGAATAACCAGCATCCAAAGTTATGAGACATGATTGAGCAGTGAGTCTAAGGCAGCAGAGGATTTTATTAGTGATTGAGGAATGATTTCAATAAGCTTGCAGCTTCTGTGAGTTTCAGGCCACAACAGATTTTTAATTGTGACTAGATAAGTCTTTTCTTGGAAAGATGCTGAAGGAAACCTAAATATGTACAAGAAACAGCAGAAGAGAATGTATTGCCTGGCCACCAGCCAATGGAAGACCATTTCTTGCTGCTATTTTGTGTTACTGCAAGAGGCAATTTTAAAATTAAACCACTGCTTATTTACCATTCAGAAACTCCATGGCCTCTAAGAAGTGTAGCGTCAAGAAAAGCTGGATGTGATGTGGAAGTCATGAGGAACTGTTGCATCATAAAATAATGAGTATTTCCCTAATATGGCAGTGACTATGCATGCTAAAAATTTATTTGATGATAACGCTGTATTGAATCTTCACAAAATTTTGATGTTTCAGCAAAAACAAATGCCTGCATGCAGTTTGTATGATGGGTGTTTAGTTTTACGAGAAAGATTTTAGAATGAATTATGCTTGTTGTGCGAGATTCCAATGTATAAGGAACCTTTGGGCTTGAGACTTTGTTCTAAAGCTAAATGTTACCTGCATTGCAGTGAAACCCTCTTCATGAGAAAATTAACTACTCAAAATATTGGTTAACAAAATGTAGATACATTATGTCTTGCTCTGATGGTTTTCATTGTATATTTATTTTACAATAAATGAATATCTAATGAAAAACCATGGTTATCATGATAAAATTCTTTGCTCCTCCTAAAAGATATACCTGTAAAATTATTTGGGTTGCAAAAGATGATATTTTTGGCTGAATTTTGTGATCCACTAGTTTCTCAATGGCAAACTCCCTCTAAGGCCACCTAAAAACCCCTATTAAATTTCTACTTACATACCAGTGAGGTTAATCTCACAATTTACTCCTCCTGGGTCTACTACTTTAACTGGGAGGGGTCATAAATAGTGGCCATTAGTAGTTGTGTGTCTGTTAATGACTCCTCCCAACAGACACACTACCCTTCACGCTTGTGACCCCTGGTTGTGTCTCCCTCCCTATTCAACCATATTAAAAAGCGATACGATATGACAAAAAAATCTTAGAGCAATTGAAAATAAAAGTAGTGTACAAAGGACTGTAAGGTGAGGGTTATAATGTAAAGTTAAAAAAAATTTCGATTTATCCTGGGGAAATGTGTAATCAAAGACGTGCAAAGTAAATTATAAGTGTACTGTGAAGATTGAGGTGCATGCTTGATCATAAACATTTCGCATCTCACAAAAGTGGATTATAATTGCAGAAAACATAAATGATTTGTTATTCTTACACAAACTTGCACTGTCGGCCTATAGGGGTGGCAAGTGGTGCTACGGCACCAAGCCCCACGCTAACAGGGCCCCTCTGAGGCACCCCGGATGTCGATCACTAAGAAATATGTTACGAAATGCGATCGTGCGAGAGATTGTATGTTTCACGAGGTCCTCACAGAACGAGCCATGTGAAACTGCTTAAAAACAAATCAATTAACTTAAGTCAGTATTAGAAGGCCAACCGCAAAGAAGTTTTCTCACATTTTAAGTTAAGCTTCAGAATTTAAAACGTAAATGTAAAACCTAATTTTACCATAAAATTGATTCAAAACTGCAGTGTGGAAGGGTTTTTAAGCGCGTAATATATTAATTTTTTCAACACAAAATGCTGTGGCACACACAAAAGTTCATTGACTGCCCAAGCGGGCAAGTATAAACCGTCCCGGTGAGTGAAGTCCCACCTTTACCGGTCGTTGTACATAAGAAACGCATGGCATTGAAGAAAGAAACATGGCTGAGGTGGAAGTGTGGTTTGCGAGAAAGTGAAACTTAAAACTAGGAATAAAATATGAATTCTTAATCTAACAAGGAAGGAAAGCCGACAGGGAACGGCTTTTTACAAAAAAGAAAAAAAAAAGTACGTCACTAACAGCACTAACTGCCCACCGGCACACTCTGAGCATAGAGCGGTACAAAATGGAAGCGGAGGTGAGGTCCGCCCATTTCCCACAGCGGGAAATTACACTTGGGCTTGAGGAAGCGGGTGAAAGCAAGACCGTGAAGCGGATAAAATGATAATGAAGTAACTTGTAGGACGGAGGAAAAGATCCGTCCGGCCGTGAAGCGGCTTAATACTATGAAGAAAATTTAAAATTAAAAGACATAGTAAAGACTCATAGGCGAGTAATATCTTTAGGCAGTGTATAAGTGTGTTTTTCTCTTGGTTCATAGTCCCAGATGGTTTGTAGCAGCGGATTTCCAGACGGTGCGAGGCGGGATTTGAAAGACGCGACTTGCGAGCGAATAAATTCCGCGACGGATGGGAGTTTATGCGCCGCTCGCACGTCGGCCATCCTAGTGAAGCGACTCACTTGGAGTAACGACCGAACAGCCTTGTTTTGGATGGTTTCAAGGTGACGCCAGAGCGTTTCCGGATGGCAAACACGGGGCAAGCGTACAGAAACTGCGGGCGAATGATTGGCCTGTAAAGTCGCATCCTGTCGGCGTGATTCAGGGGAGAAATCACGGAGGAAAGGCAGCCGAGACGGCTCCTTGCGACCATTGCCTTCTGACGGCAAAAGTCGAGGTGCGGCTGAAAAGTGAGCTGGTTGTCCAGAATGACACCAAGAAATCGGTGCGAAGAAGCCCTCGGTATAATGTGTTGGTGGAAGAAAAGAGCAACGTGGGGTGTGCGTTTTCGTCTGCGGGAAAAGTGAATATGTGTGCTTTTGTCAGGATTGATTCGTATTTTCCAAGTCCGTGTCCACCGGTGCAGTTTGTCAAGGTGTGCTGTAAGTCGTCTGATGTTCGCGGAGCGTGTTCGAGATGTGGCGGGGATAGCAGTGTCATCCGCGTACATGTGAAGGGAAGTGTGAGGTGTAGAAGGCAGATCGTTGACGTACAAGTTGAATAACAGAGGGCTGATAAGAGAGCCCTGCGGCACGCCCGCCTCGGCTCTCTTTACAGAAGAGAGGGAATCACCCAACGACACGCGGAACTTATGATCGGAGAGGTAATTTCGGACGAGAAGGAGAAGGGGAGGGGGAAAGTCGAGGGTATGCATTTTGTAAATGAGTCCCTTGTGCCAAACGCGGTCGAAAGCACGGGCGACGTCCAGGAAGACGGCGTCCGTCGTACGGCGAATATTGAAGCCGTGCGAAATTTGTTCACTGAGGCGAAGGATCTGATGACACGCGGACACTTGCGAACGAAAGCCAAGCTGCTCAGGTAACTCTCTAGTGTCAGTTCTAAGAATAACTTATTCGCGCTAGAAAGCTTGCGGCACCTTGCGCGGTTATTATTTGCTGTCTTTTCGAAACCATAATTTTCCCGTTGATCTGTGTTACCGCTCCTGCTACATTATTACCACAACGTCAGGTCGGCACAGTGGCGGCTGCACAAGGCCCCGCTCACCGGCAAGGGCGCCTCTGCAAGTTTGCATTCAGTTCAAGCCCTCAAAAAAATAACATTTAAAATAGTGTACGCATGCGTTTGAAATCTCAATAAAATACAATTTAAGAACAAATTATCTCAAATTTAATAAAAATCAATTGTAAATATAAGAGGCCTGTTGATGAAGTATCCAGAATTGAATTTTTCAGTACACAATAGTGTTATTGTGGTGGCTCCACTGTGCGCAGTGGAAGGAGACAGCTACTAAATGCGTACACGAGGGTAGTTTGAAAAGTTCTCGGCATGGAATAGAAAAACGACTTACCTCAGTGAAATTTTTATTTTTAAATGTAGTCTCCCTGTAGACTGCTCCACTTGGTCAAGCAAATTTCCAATGTCTTGATACCATCTCGAAAATTAGATTCCTTCAGGTCTGTAAAATACCTATCTACTTCTGCTGTTAGTTCTTTGTTTGAAGAGAATCTCCATCCACTGGGGCAAATTTTGGGCTTTGGGAAGAGATGGAAATCTGCTGGAGCCTAATCAGGCGAATAAGACTGTTTTGACCACAATTTGTATCTTAGTTCACGTATTTTTGCCATGGCAATGACACTTGTTTGGGGGCATGCACTGTCTTGATGAAAGATGACACACTACCTTGACATACCTGACATTTACGTGTATCTTTTCCTGTAGTTGGTATAGGAGGTTGGCGAAGTATTGTCCAGTGGGAAGATAATATATCAGTAGAATGCCTTTCACATCCCTGGAAACTGACCTCTATTTGCATTTTTTTTCCTTTTAGAGGAGCAGTTGCTGGCCACTGAGTACGTTACTGTCATTCATGTTCATCGCTTTCAATTTCTCTTGAGATGACTGAACAGATCGAGGAAAGATATAGCATCAAATTTTATCAAAAGCTTGGTGATTCTCGAAGCTAAACCATTGTAAGATTCTGCAGGTGTTTGAAGATGTTATTGGGGGTAACACAACAGAGGGCGCGGGTTCAAATCTCGGCGGTGTTGAATATTTTTCAGAGATATCTCGATCCCTACTTGAGGTGCTTTGTGGAGGGCACTTTGAGTGAGTACGCCGTCCGTCGGATGGGACGTTAAGCTGCGGACCCCTTGGCGCCTTTCGTAAAGAGTAGGCTAATGCCGACGCCTGGTTTCTCTCCACCCTTCATCCTTTCCTATCCATCCCCTATGGCGCAAATGACCTCAGTTGTCGGTCGCCTCCCCTAAAAACTACTACTACTAGGAATGAGTCAACTGATTCAAAAATGCCCGCTTCGGCAAAGAGTGACCAGGAGCTCAATTTTCTCTATCTCCGCTGATCATTAAACGGGAACAACAACGGAGAGGCCTCCGCACGACAAATCTCTTTCCAGGGCACCGACATGTTACATGTTCACTCACAATACTTATGGCTATGTAGGAAACTCGTTGCGCGAGCGTTGACATCTGGTGGTGATTCTGGGAGCCTTTCAAACTACCCTTATCATTTGTGAGACATAGGCGGGTTCAGGTTACCAAATGAAAAATTCTGAAAAATATCGAAAAATTAACTATTTTGGTGGGGAAAAGAAACTTTAAGCCGGAAAGGAAGTGTATATGCATGAAAAACATAATCATTTGCACATGGACCTGATTGTAACTGACATGAGCCAAGACTGCTCTAATTTAGGGTGCTGTTCAATGCCAAATCCAGGACGATACCTGAGTTTCAGAGTTTTGAATTGATTTAATTTATAAAATTTTATGACTGGCGAGCTTCGAGGTAAGGAATGGAATAATATTTGTTTTTCTGGGCGTAAGGAAATATATGTTATGAGAGAAGACAACTTTTACCTCTACGAAATCACTTGACTTTTCGGCTGAGGGAATTTACACTAAAAATTTCTTTTCCTTGCAGTGCTAAAAATACCCTAGCATTTTTAAATAAGTGGTTTTCTTGCACGACCAGTTTTCAAAGCTCCTGGCTTGATGTGATGGAAAGAATACATTTTGGAAAGTGGAAATGTGCACAATTTTAATTCTTCAAACTCGTCAATGCTTTGTTAACTGGCTCTCTTATCATTGCAAAGCAGCTCCTCTTCTAATTTACCCTTGATATTTTTATTTTGAAGAAAAAGGGATTCTCCTCCTATGTTCCCTTCGATAACGCGCACCCAGAACTTTTATTTGTCATGTTTTATGTAGTTATCATGAATTTGTATAGATACCGCGCGCTCAGAGTTTCATATTTATCTTGAACGTGTACGATAACGCACGTCTGTGGGTGTGTGTGTGTGTGTATATATATATATATATATATATATATATATATATATATATATATACATATATATATATATATATATATATATATATATATGTGTGTATATATATACATAAATATATATATATATATACATATACATAAATATATATACATATATATATATATATATATGTATGTAAACATACGTCTTTATCCATATAGTATTAGGTGGTAACAATCAATGAATACATGGAATCATAATTGTCTGTGGCTGTATCTAAGTATACAGAAGATTAGAGCCAGGTGATTGAAATTAAGTCCAAACAACAGTAGGGTCCAAAATTAAGAATATTTACAAGCCTATGCAACATGCCGCCTTATTGATTTTGCGCTATGATTCGTAAATCGAAGCTGGACATAGTTTGTATGCCCTTTTATTTGCTATGTTATTTAAATGTCAGCAAATCAATTATGAAAAATTAGAGAATGAATGAATTAGAATTTTCTTGGTTTGTTTGCTTAACTTCGCTTTGTTGGTATTGGCGCTAAGCTGTTCTATACATCCTTCAAGTTCTATGAAAGTGCCGCTACATGGACATTGTTTCAAACCTGAATTGAGTTAAGCTTTTGTAATTTAAAATTTCCTCAAAATTACCCATGAAGAAGAAAATCGTATACAGTAATGTTTAAGCTAGAAGACATCAATTTCGCGAAAGAAAAAGGAAATCGTGAGGCTGGGGGATTTATCCATCTTTTAAATATTTAAAAGTTACGTTCTGGTGGGGATGGGGATAAGTGGATGGTGTCTGGTATGAAAGACTACACAGAATCGGGAAGGATTAAAAGAGTGCTATGAAGAAATAAGCCAGTGGATCCTGGAAAGTTGGCAGGGTGTTAGAGGGAGTTTATGTATAAAATGGTTTTGAAAGGCTTTCGTCAATATTTCAACGCCAGTGCTACAAGATGAGAAAGATTGAACTCGGTGATGTGCCTGAAGAGGTAATAAATGCACTTAATTCATTTAATTGTGATTCAGGTGACGAATTTCTTGGATTTGAGTGATCTACCTATCCTATCACATATTTGTACATATATCATATACGCACGTGTATGTATTGCGACGTACTCTTATGTATACGTAAAGTACTGTGTATTAGAATAAAGAGGTTCTACGTATTAGAATAAATGAAGTATAGAAATTATATGTTTCTTCTTTTTCTTATGGATTTATGAGATGATATAACTGTAAAAGTAGCAGTTCTATATAAAATAGAATGCAATTAGAAAGACATGCTTCCAGAACAATTTATTTTTTGCGGTACTCTTCTTTATATTATTGTGTACGAGGGCGGTTCAATAAGTACCCGTGTTAGAAATGAAGAAACCATTTTTCCAGAAACATTTTTTTTATTTTTCATCATAGTGCCCTTTTAGAAAGATACACTTCTCTCGACGTTCCGGCCATTTTTTTAACCCCTCCAAAAATAGGATTTGTCGAACTCTCCAAAATACGCCTGTCTCGGCTATGACTTCCTCGTTTGAGCTAAATTTTTTCCCTCGAGCAATTTCTTCATGTTAGGGAATAAGAAAAAGTCGCAGGGAGCCAGATCGGGTGAATCGGGGGGTACGGCAGCAATTCATAACGTAGTTCATGCAGGTTGGCGGCGACAACTCCGGATGAAGGTGCTGGTGCGTTATCGTGGTGAAACAGCAATCGCGGCACCCATCGGGCCGACAATTTTTTCATCGCCAACTTATCATGTAAAATATTAATTGCCATTCTGGTCGACACACCCACGGCCTCTGCTACTGCCCGCTTTTTCGTTCGTCGATCAGCGAGAATCATGGCGTGGATTTTTTGAATGATTTCCTCGGTAATCAGGTCTGCCGGACGTCCTGGTCGCTCCTCATCAAAAACAGATGTTCGCCCACGTTTAAATCCGTTGAACCAATATCTAACTGTGGTCATAGATGGTGAAGTCTCCCATAAACAGCATCCAACTTTGCTTTTATCTCCTCGCATTTCTTTTCATCCAAAAACAAAAAGCGAATTACCGAACGATACTGCTCTTTTTCCATCTTAGCGAAAATGACGAAATACGTCTTACTCGAATGGCTGTCAAATCCAAACTAACCTTTAAATCAGTCTGAAATGTGTTTCACCATCGTTTGATAAACGGCAGCACACGATGATAACATAAACTTCCCTCAGGAACGCCCTTAGTCGTCAAACACGGGTACTTATTGAACCGCCCTCGTACATAGGCATGCAAATGTTTGGATTTTTTCAATTTTCATTACATCACGCGCATCGTCATTTTTTCGATTATCTGAACATTTTTGTTTCGATAACGCGCGCGTTATCGATGGGAAATTACGATATTTGAAATTCTTGCTCATAATCTGCCTTACTAAATACAGTATAATTAACCTTACTACCGCTTCTAGTGAGTGAACATTTCTTAACAACACTCTCTGTTGTCCCTTTTCCTAAGAGTCGCAATATGTCTGAAAGCAAGTCATTCCTACTTTACAATAACCCATTCAACCCCGTCTCACCTTCAATTTTGTATTCATAAGTAACACCCTCATTTATTGCAAAGTTGCCTAGGAAACCTTGAAAATAAAACTAGTGTCCAACAAATATTTAGTGAATGATTTTAAGGTAAGACAAAGTAAATGAGAAAGTAGGTGTGATTGAAGACGTTTGTGAATGCACTAAGAAAATCCTAATGGTTGACAAAATATCAACTTAATGTCAGTGTCTGCCATATGAATACGCTGTATTGACCCCTATTGTAATAGGAATTTGAGGTGTACCGTCCATAAAATAATTATAATAGCATTTCTAGAATAATCCTTTGTCTTTTACATATTTTGGAAACGAAAGATAATTCATGTGTGTGCATAAACACTGGAGATTCAATTTCCATAATTTATCTCATTACTAAGTAATATATCATATCTATAGTGCATATTAGTACCTATTTGGATTTGCATACTCATAGGGTTGATACACTTGGAAAATTTATGATATTAAATCTATCGCAACTTTAGTATTTTATAATCACTTCACTTTCTAAGACAAAAGGAGGTAAGCTCAGTTTCTTTCATAAAGTCAGTCTCATAATTGTGGCATAAGGGATTGTGGTCTAAAAATACTAGAAAACAATGCAAAATAATTTATAGATGGCTTCTTTGGGGCATCCAGCCTACGATTGAGACTATCAGTTATAAGGTTGTTTCCTTCTCTACATGTAAACATTATTTTTACTGATGTTCTCAACATCATGTAGTTAAGAAATGCATAAAACATAGAACCTGATACGTTTAGAATAGTAAATGATTATTTTCCTCTTTTTGTGCAGTCATATCAAGGGACAAGTGGGAAAACATGATGTCTATTAATGGGTGGAATCCTGTGGAACTACGTGACACACGCTACAACCAGATCATCCACATGGTCTCTGCAGCTAATGGGGCTGAGGACTTCTATAGCACTGAAGTACGAGAGAGAAAGAGTTGGACCTGTGAAATATCTAAATCATGATGCTCTTTTAAACTAAGTTCATCCACGGCCTTGCTATTTTCGAAATCAACTGGATACTACAGAGATCATTGTAAGCTATGAATAGTGCTTGCTCATAGAGCATAACTAACAAAAAGGCTGTGGTGAATTATCACTTGGTTATTAAAATTTTGGCCTTTCAAAAAGGCATGCCATGTATCATGCCATAGATAATCATGTATCTTATTCAACCCTTTTAATATGAGTTTTGTTGCCATTTTGAAGAAAGGACTCTTTATTTGACCCTAGAATGTTTTTTCCTTCTATCAATATTCTGAGCCTGAAAACAAATTTCATTGATGGAATTCCAGGATCATGCATGCCGCAGTGAAGGTGTGGTTTTGGCTCAGGAATTAGACAACAAAGCAGCAGAATCCTGGGTTGGTCATCCATACTTTGATGTCATTGACAACTCCACTGACTTTGAAACAAAAATTTGCAGAATGATAGATGTAAGTGCTTCTTTTAATTTTTAAGTATGCAAAGTGTATGTATCTGTGATTATGTTTGTTTGTGTGCATGTGTGCTCACGTGTGTGTTTAAGTTAAAGGAAGAATAAAAACTCATTTATGACTTAATATTTTGGTCATCCCAGCCACCTTCGTCAGAGTACCAGAATTAACTGTGTTACTCCTTGCAATCTAATGATCAGGAGAGAGAAGAGAAATGCACAAAGGAAAAAACAACTCACTTTTTAAATATTTCAGTGGTCCCTCAGAGACCAATTGATAATTCACATGATGACTATCTTTAAAATCAGTCATCTGAATTAGAACTGAGGTAATTGTGATGTGCACTAATAATTCTCAAGTTGTTTACATACTATCATGGACTAAAAGTAAAACTTTGTTACTGTTTGCTATAATACAATATGATAGAAGAGGTTCATCATCAGAGTACTGTATACTCAACTTGTTAAAGCATAATATCTATAATTTTAATTTGCATTAGTGTGCAATATTGAAAAAGCCCAAAAAAATATGTTTCTTGCTACTGATGGGGAATCACAAATTACAGTTTTAGGATTCAACTGCTATGCAGATATATACCAACTAATAAATAGTGGTAAAGTAAGTATGCTCCATAAGAATAACCAAAACACCACAGTTAGATCTCGGGGAACTGGCAGGAAAAATTCTTCCTGGAATGATGAAGAAGAGGAGAGCAAAACTAGTTCCGTAGATTTTATGGCCTTTTTATGTACTGTATTTTCCCTTCAATAACTGGTACCTCATGTATAACGCACAACCAGAACTTTGTAGTTATCATGAATTTGTATAGATATCATGTGCCCAGGGCTTATATATATATATATATATATATATATATATATATATATATATATATATATATATATATATATATATATATATATATATATATATATATGTATGTGCGTAAAAATTATATATAGTGTGTGTAGAAACACGTCTATATCGGATGTGTGTGTGTAAAAATACGTCTATTTTTGATTTTTTCACTTTTAATGACATAATGCGCATCGTCATTTTATTGATCATCTGAACATTTTGGTATGGATAATTATCGATGGGAAAATAACGTATATTCTTCACTGGATCAGTGAAGGAATATCTAGATATCGTCAAATTACGAGGGTCATCCGGAAAGTAGTACCCGTTCGTGCCGCATGAAGTGCTGACGACGCGAGTAGCCGCTGGACGAGGTCAGGTAGCTTCAGTGGCTTGTCTGCCTTCTCTGAGCCAAGTTGCGTGACGCTAGCATTGCCTGTGTTGTTTCTGTGATTGTTTACAATGTTTAAAAAAATTGAGAACGCCGCCAGTTGTGAAGTGAGGGCAGTGATTAAATTCCTCAATGCAAGAAACGTTCGCCCATGTGATATTCATCGCCAATTAAAGGAGGTGTATGGAGACAATGTAATGGACGAGTCGTCTGTTCGGCGGTGGTGTCGCAACTTCAACATGGGGAGGGGGAACACACACGACGATGAGCGTTCGGGGAGACCGTCTGTCATTACAGACCAACTGGTGAGCTCAGTTGACGAATTCGTGAGGAACGATCGGCGCGTCACAATTGATGACATCTGTGAGCATTTTCCCAATGTTTCTCGAACAATTGTTCATGAAATTGTTAAACACCATCTGCATTATGCAAAAATTTGTGCAAGATGGGTCCCTCGCGTATCTCAATGAGCTGGCGGCGAAGGACTATGCAGCAGGAATACAGAAACTTGTCACACGTTATGACAAATGCCTTAATTTGCTTGGAGATTATGTTGAGAAGTAGCTTAAAGTATCCTCTTTCAAATAAAATTTTTTATGTTTGTTAATATTTACTTTTGTGTCTTTATTTCACGAACGGGTACTACTTTCCGGATGACCCTTGTATTATTGGGTTGAAATATTTTCAAACAGATGTGCTTCATATCTTTGTCTAAGAGAAAAGGAATATGTTATGATGAATTAAATTAATATTATCTGAGATAAAGTTAAATGTTTTATTTCATGGCTTGTTCTCATTTAAGATGTGTTCATCATAATTGTTTCCATTTGCAGGCAGTCTGTCAAAAGCTTGGCATAGACACTGGCGGTCGACTGTTACACAACTCTAGAAAAGTTAAATTTTTGGTCAAAGGGCCTCTGCCCCCAGATGAAGCATTCCCTCCATTCCAGGACTTTGATGTTGTACACAATTACCTTCAAGCAAGTACCCCTTCAACACAGGCACGGTTGCGTAAACGGGGACAAAGAGGTTAGTTTCCTTTCTACATAACCATAGTACAACCTTGAGAAAGTATTTGCTTGCATAGCATTTATATGTAGGTTTAAGGCTACAAGGATTTCAAATTATTCATATTACTTGAGATTTTATTGTGTTGTAAGCTACCTACTCAGCACTTTGATAATTTTTCTAACTCTCTTTTCATAAGGGTACTTTTAAAAGTTTTCCATGCCTGTAAATGCTAATGATAGAGGAATCTATTATTATTAAAATAATTTATTTGTTTCCAAGAGTCAGAATGTCCAGGAAATATGTTTCTGAAATATTGAATGTGATTCACAGTGTCATTTTAATATTAACAACTTGCTCTGATTTGACATTTCATTTGTAAAATATTCATCAGAAATACCAAATAGTATAAAAATGAATGAATAATTTGGCTTTCAGTTTAAACATAAAAATTACCTCTTTTATTTTTAAATGTTCAATAATTTCTACACAAGAAATCTGAAATATAAAACAAATTTAAATAATTTGAACTATATTTTTTTAAAGAAAATTTGCCACTGTATAGATTATGAAGCAGTTCTAAAAAGTTATATTCTATAACATTGGGATTAAATGTTGGCTCTAATTTTTATGTATTTAAGTTGCTTTGAATGAAACTTGGAGTGAAATGGATAATTTTCAGTTGATTTTCTTTGAACAAAAATTTGTGACTTATGTGAAAAATTAAATGGCCCTGTTATCTTTCAGGATTCTCTACTCATCTCAGCTGTCTATCTAAGTTAAAAGTTAAATGATTAAAAATGAGAAAATTAACTATTAAAAATGTGAAGTGAGAGTAGTGGCTTCTCTTTAAGGGATTTAAAGTTCCTTGAAAGGTTTTATTAAATTGAGTGTTTGTGAAGTTTTTTACTGAGGCAATTTTTGAGCTGTTTCACTTTGAATCGTTAAAATTTGATCAAATTTGTAAAGGATTGTGTTGTTTTAAACACATCCTGCTGATTCAGTATATACTGAATTTATGGCAACATATATGTATTAAATCTTGTAATAAATTTTACCCTTTGGAATGCTTTTGTTATTTATTTGGTATTCTGATTTATTTGATATTGAATTTTATTTTGGCAATAATTGTTAACTGCAGAATTTACTTAAATGGCTATTAACAGTGTACCATTATTTTTTTGTTTAATTTTGTCAAGTTTAAATTTAAGCTGACTAACAGATTTTTGTCATTTGAAACATTTCAATGAAAAAACTGAACAATTTCATGCTACTCCAAGTTCTTAATTTGCTTTATTCTTCCTTGTTGTGTATAATGAAAATATTCTAATGATACTTCTATGTTATCTAAAATATTGCTTTACAGAATACTTATCTTTTCACCTGTGTTATTGTAGGGCACTGGAGCTACACACATACTATACGGAAGCCTAGGTTACGAGGGCAAGTGGTCGAAGTTAAAACTCAGGTTACACATCGAGATTACATCAATATGCTATCACAGAAGGATGACAATCATTTCACCATTTTCAAAAAGAGGCGGTGTTTCTTGGTCAACAACCAGTACTTTCAGTCCAGTACTTTCAGTTGGATATCTACAAAGAACCATGCCATCCAAGGTATGAATGATACTTCATCACCCTCAGCCATAGAGGACGATTTGTGTAGTGTTAAGGCCGGGGCAATATTTTGGCCTCTATTTTGTAGATCAAGATTATACCTTAATGTAAATGTGAAATCCTTAAACTAGGTATAATTCTCAAGCTTATCAAAGGCCAAATTACATCCCTGTATTGACATTTATTTTGTGTGAATGTTAAAGATGCCATCATAATGGAGATTGATACTGTAATACACTTAATGAGCCTGTCTTTTTGTCTCCAAGTTCTTTCATGAACAACAGCATATGAAGGCATTGGTTAGTAACACCTACAATTTGATGATTTCGTCAGTGTAAATTCAGAGAATAATTTTTATTTCTGCGGTGAATCAATCAACTTTTCATTGATTGTTCATTTTGATAGTCTTATAATGCTCAGTGCTGGTAATCTAAAATGCTCTGTACCCATTGGTATCTTAATTGGCTTTACATCCATTTTGATGAGCAATCCTGAAATGAAGGTAACTTATTCAATAGTTTTTATATGATACATATGGATGCTCGAATTGTGCATCTTATTCAAAACATCTGAAATAAAAATATTATGGATCTTATATCCACCCAAAAATGTGCTCCACTGTTTTTTTTTTCTTATTGGCATGCATGAAGTTGTACAATATACTGATGTATCAGTGTTTAAACACGATTCCAATTTTAATTACTTCTCAAAGTAGTACTTGACTCACTCAACCAATACATCTTATGTTAATGTGGATGAGCACACCTTATTTTGTAGTCATCATAATTTAACCTTTGCAGTTCAAATCTTTTTCATTATTGATTATTGAGATAATAACTCAATCATTCAGCCCCTTATCTTCACCTCGATTCTTAGTTCCTTTAGAATGATGACTAAACTTGTATTTATGTATATGTTCTCTGGAAAACAAAGGGATATGATTTATTGATTGAAATCTGCTCAAAATATGCTCCTAGGAAATATTTTTGATAATCAAATCAACTTTGTACTCTTCTTATCTGCAAAATATATAGTCATGCTTAACAATTAATTTGTCAACTGTAGTCAGTAAATTTGTTTCTGGATTACATTATCTTCTAATTTCAATTGCTCTAAAAGTTATCGTTCAAGTTGTTTGGTAAACTCGTAATGAACGGTTATGCCTTAGAGTGATATCACTTAATTTTGTTCATCACATTGAAATGCATCTATGCATGCTGCTAGCTGGACATAGGAATGCCTCACTTTTTCTCTCAGCTTGTGTGTGAGTGATAACGTACTAAAGTGCAATATTATATATATGATTGTTGATCGAATTTGTTAGAATAGGATGGCGTTATTTTATGTCATATTTAATGACAAATAATTTTGATTTAAATAATTTTTCACAGCTATTGCTGCTTTGTTCTTCATATAGATGCACTTTTTATTTGGCAAGAGACGTTTTTATAATCAATGTGGGAAAATTTTTTCCCTGAATTTATAATGTTGATACTTTCAAGTCACTTTTTTCTGTTTTTTGCGATGATTTGGTACACTGTGTATATTTTCAGTTTGCCCTTTCTGACTTTATTGCATGGCCCAGTAAAATAAATATGAAAGATTCCTACATAATTTTTTTATTAAATCTCATGACTTATGTATAATGCATCTGTTAGCATGAGTGAAGTAAAAAAAGTAATCTAATTTTTCATTCCAACTTTATTTTAAAATGAAGCATTTATCAGAAACATTCAGTTTCTGCTGGCCTTATTTTGAATTACCACCCTGAAAATAACCTCACCTTGTTTTGTGGCATTACTATGAGTCAAGTGTACTTTTGAATGATCTTAAAGTGCAATAAATTTCTCAATATGTACTTGAAGATGTTATGTTATTCATGTTCTTTTATTTTAGATTTTTATTTATATTTTGATTTTAATAAAGCTAAATTGATTACTCCAAACCCTCCTTCCCTGCTGGTACATATTATTACTTACTGTTTAGTTCAGTAGTTATTTGAGGAATTATTTAAATTTGTTGTTATTTTCACCATAAACCCTAATGATATACAAAAGAACTGAAAACAACATGCCAGTTTGCCAAAAGTTTTATGCATTTATTGCATGATTCTCTGTAATGTGTAACATTCTGTGTCATTATTTGAAAAATTCTCTGAAGTTGTTCTAATTCTTTTAATCTATGTTGTATTTTTCTTGTTTGTCCAAAAGGTATTTTCAGATAAAAGTGACTGAAGCATCCTTTTTGTTCATGAAATTTTTAGGTGTCGGGGTCTAATTCTTCTGGAGACGTATTCGCCGTTGAAAGGAATGAGTTTACAGAATACATTACCTCAGTTTTTAACAATAGTTGAGGAGGTCACAGGAAATCCATCATATTCGATGTTCAACTTATCGCTCCATGAAGACTGGACGACGTCGAAAAAATTCTGCCATGCTCTTCAAGGTATTAACAATTGGTTTGAAAAAATAATTACGTCCTTCATTGCAATTTTAATATTACTTAGTTCTAGAGGGAATAAATATGGAATATTGAATTATTTCAGTAAAACCTGCTTATTTTTATCTCTTAAAAATACTTAATAATATCCATATTGAGTTAAAAGATTAAAAATAATTGTTTTTGAATTGCTTCTTCTTTATAGAATAAAACAGCAAAAACCACTTAATAAACACTCAGCCTACCTGCCATTGTCAAAAATTGGTACCTACCTATTTTGAATTAGAAATCTTAGGATTTATTTCCCATAATTTATATGTTAATGACTTGAGACTCAGGGGTATTATTAGAACTGACATGAATTTCCATGAATCGCCTTTTTATTTTTCTCATTAAGATATTAAAGAATTGAGATATTAGTGCGGAATTAAAATCTTTGTATGGATAAATAATTGAATATTCTTATTCTGTTCATCATTTATCATAACTCTCATATTGGCAACGCATCTTTTGAGTGCATATTTTTGGGGTCATTTTAGGCCTTCTGAATATGTTGACCAAAGAAACACCAAGAAATCTTTGGTATGGGTCTGCCTCTGCCAAGTTTATTCTACCCTGAAGAAATAGATTTCTAAAAAATGAATGCATTTAAGGAAAAGTCCTGAAAGGAGATAATTTAGAGACTATTCCTCCATATGCAGAAGCACAAAGAAAATTTTTTAATCAACCTGAGTAGTATATAATGCGTTATTGTTAACTTAAAATGCTGTTCTTGTCTTTGGTAATAAGTAAAAAGACTATGGGGACAGTACCTAATGTGCTGGCTCGGTGGAATAATTTTGAGCCTTTTACATGAATCATAGTTTCCAGGTGATGTGCTAATAATGACATCTCGTATTTTCAAATCAAGTTCCATTTTAACCTGGCTTTATTTGTGCAGGGAGTGCCAAACACTGTAGCTATATGGTTCATTATATTTTTCTTCTGTCATTGCCTAAAATGATATGACCTATTCAGTATCTGAGCTTTTAAGTTTTAAATAATTTCCACTTAAAAGTATTTACCATGCCCTCGTTATTTGTTGAGTTGGGAGGGCTTTTCAAAAACTATGCTAAGTCGGGTGTCTGACATGCCCTTTTTTGCCTCCAATTTTCATTCATATTTTTTGCACTTATGAACAATTATTGGCTCTAAATATTTGTATTAATATTACCTTTTCTTTCAATAAGCATACTATTAAATTTTACTGCAAATGTAAGGTGGTAAATTTTCATTTTATTTTTATGACAGTTTGCAGCAGTACAAAGTTTCGTAGTAGTAGTAGTTTTTAGGGGAGGCGACCGACAGCTAAGGTCATTTGCGCCATAGGGGATGGACAGAAAAGGATGAAGTGGAGAGAAACCCGGCGTCGGCATTAGCCTACTCTTTACGAAAGGCGCCAAGGGGTCCACAGTTTAATGTCCCATCCGACGGACGACGTACTCACTCAAAGTGCCCTCCACAAAGCACCTCAAGTAGGGATCGAGATACCTCTGAAAAATATTCAACACCGCCGGGATTTGAACCCGTGCCCTCAGGGTGGGAAGCCAGTACGTTAGCCCCTGCACCATCTCGATCCCCCACAAAGTTTCGTTCACCCTTTGACATGGTACAGTGATGCCCTTAATTGGAATATCCTTTCAGGGAGTAATGCATTTGTTTGTTCTATGTCATAATGTTTTAGTCATGGAGAAAAATAGTTAAACGTTTCTCTTGTTGATTGATTGCCATTCTAATTAATATTTTATGTGTGCATATAAATATATTTTTGCTGAGCTCTCCATTGCATATTTTTCCAATTGTTGGCTATCACTTTTAACTATAGAAATGAATTAATTGGACATATTATTTTATGACTTATATGATTTATTTTGCTTATTTTCCTGAGGCAAAAATGTAACATAAGAACGGCCTTCCATATGTTGCAAACAAAGAGATTGGTTGATGGATAAGGCTTATACATGACATTGTCTATATTTCATTTTCAACAAGATGACGAATTATAATGAAGGAAATTATATTTTTACAGTTGCAATTCAAGGGCTGTCTACTGTGTTATAATGTAGAAACTATTTGAACTTCGAACCCTCTGTATTAGCATGCTTCTGTTAGCAAAGACTTGATATGATAGAGGGTCATTTGGGAATATCTGAGTTTAACATTTTTGTTTGAACTTATCTCTAAATGCCATCCAAAGGGCATTTACTTGTGAGGATAAATATCTAATGCTTTCCCAGTGTATGCTTATTTAGGTACTTCCAATGCTTCCCATGAGCTGAATAAGCCATTCAGCAGTTCCTACCTAATGCTGAGAATTTTTTAATTAAAAAAATTTTTTGTTTGTGAGAATCCTTTGGAAATCCAAAGATAGTAAATGTAAAAGGGGGTAGGTTGAAAGCACTGATTTTGCTTCAGAAATAATCATATTAATTAACTTGTGTCATATATTCCCAAAGATTTAAAATATGTTATCTTGGTATCTATTCACACATTTATGTTGAGGCAAATCCATGAGAGGCAAAAGAGAACCCAAAATTTGGGTATTGTAAAATGCTGAAAAATAGGAGTCACTTCTCTTGAAAAAGAGTTCCACCTATATAAAAAGTGGAAGCGTACGAAAATTGCCAAGAACTGATTCTTTTATTTGTTGCATACAGCAGTGATAAATGCATTTGGCATTCATAAGAGATGAATCCATTATGTATGACACACAGAAGCAATTTTCTTTGGGAAGAGGGAAGGTCATCAAAACAATATTTAAAAGCGGTAAAATATGACTAATAATCTCAGAGAAGTTGAAAATAAAATCAGTGCACAAAGGACTGTAAGGTGAGGGCTATATAGTAGTATGTGAAATTTAAAAAAAAAATGTAGATTTATCCTTGGGAATTGTGTAATTAGTCTATTATACAGGGATGTGATTTCACAAAAGTGGATTATAATTGCTGGAAAGATAAATGATGTGTTATTCTTACACAAATTTGCACTACTGTCCTTTGGGGGTGGCAAGTGGTGCTATGGCAACAAGCCCCACGCTAACAGGGCCCCTCTGAGGCACCCCGGATGCCGATCACTAAGAAATATGCTACAAATTGCGATCGCGTGAGAGATTTTGTTTCACAAGGTCCTCATAGAAAGAGCCATGGTATGTATGGCTGGGATTTCCATGTGTGAAGCCTCTTTATGTGAAACTGTTTAAAAACATAAAAAATATAACTCGATTAATTTAAGTCATTATTAGAAGGCCAACCACAGAGAAGTTTTCTCACATTTTAAATTAAGCTTCAGAATTCAAACGTAAATGTAAAACCTAATTTTACCATGAAATTGATTCAAAACTGCAGTGTGGAAGGGTTTTTAAGCGCATAATATATTAATTTTTTTAACACAAAATGCTGTGGCACTAACTCTCTGGTGTCAGTTCTAAGAATAACTTATTCGCGCTAGAAAGCTTGCAGCACCTTGCGCAGTTATTATTTGCTGTCTTTTCGAAACCATCATGTTCCCGTTGATCTCAGTGTTACCGCTCCTGCTACATTATTACCACAATGTCAGGTCTGCACAGTGGCGGCTGCACAAGGCCCCGCTCACCGGTAAGGGCGCCTCTGCAAGTTTGCATTCAGTTCAAGCCCTCAAAAATATAACATTGAAAATAGTGTACGCATGCGTTTGAAATCTCAATAAAATACAATTTAAGAACAAATTATCTCAAATTCAATAAAAAGCAATGGTATATATAAGAGGCCTGTTGATGAAGTATCCAGCATTGAATTTTTCAGTACACAATAGTGTTATTGTGGTGGCTCCACTGTGCGCAGTGGGAGGAGACAGCTATATGCATATACCAGGGTAGTTTGGAAAGTTCTTGGCATGGAATAGAAAAACGACTTACCTCAGTGTAACTTTTATTTTTAAATGTAGTCTCCCTGTAGACTAATGCACTTGGCCAAGCAAATTTCCAATTTCTTGATACCATCTCAAAAATTAGATTCCTTCAGGTCTGTAAAATACCCATCTACTTCTGCTGTTAGTTCTTTGTTTGAAGAGAATCTCCATCCACTGGGGCAAATTTTGGGCTTTGGGAAGAGATGGAAATCTGCTGGAGCCAAATCAGGCGAATAAGACGGTTTTGACCACAATTCGTATCTTAGTTCACGTATTTTTGCCATGGCAATGACACTTGTTTGGGGGCATGCACTGTCTTGATGAAAGATGACACACTACCTTGACATACCTGACATTTACGTGTATCTTTTCCTGTAGTTGGTATAGGAGGTTGGCGAAGTATTGTCCAGTGGGAAGATAATATATCAGTAGAATGCCTTTCAGATCCCTGGAAACTGAAGCCATCACCTTTCTGGCTGACTGTATTGCCTTTGTTTTCTTTTGTGTTGGTGATTCAACATGCTTCCCCTGCTTTGGCTGATGTTTTGTCCTTGGGGATACAGTAGTGGAACCAGTTTCATCTGTGGTCACAAATGGCGCAGAAAATCTTGTTGGTTCTTCTTAAAATGGGTCCAACATTATTCAGAAATTTCCATTCTGACGCATTTGTGATCCTGTTTCAAGAGTTGCGGCACCAATCTTGTACATAAGTTCCTCACATCCATTCCTCTGTTCAAATGTGATATGTCCGTTTAGATGACATCACTACAGCTTCAGTTCACATTTTTGTCGACTACTACGCTGATCATCATCTAAGCTGTGCCTTCCATTCTTAAACTTGTTTGTCCACTTGGCAGCAGTTGAATATGAAGGAAAAGAGTTCCCCAGATTGTTCTTAAAGTCTGAATGAATTTCCTTCGTGTTCATACATTTTTTATGAAGTATTTAATCACTGCTCGAAACTCTATTTTTTCTGTCTTCACAAATCACACCATGGGAACAGCAGCAGAGAGGGGTCTGCACCACAGATCTCTTCCTAGAGCACTGACATTTACGTGTTTACTAACACGTCACGTTACGTTACATAAAGGATTATGCACCTATTACTTTGCTGGTAGCTCGTTGGCCTAGTGTTGACATCTGTTGGTGTTTCCGAGAACCTTTCAAACTAAGCTCATACTTATATATTTTACCTCTTTAAGGGGCCGTGGCTGGGTGCTGGCCACTGAGTAAGTTACTGTCATTCATGTTCATCGCTTTCAATTTCTCTCAAGATCACTCAACAGTTCGCAGAAAGGTCTTCAGCAGGTGTTTGAATATGTTATTTTGGGTAGCAGAAATTAATTAATGGTTCAACTGATTCAAAATATTTCTGCACAAAAATATAAATAATCGTGAGAACTCTTATAAAGAATTGCATGATATAGGAAAAATGAAGCTTAAGTACAATTTTACTAAACATACATATATGCAAACAAGGTTGTATGCCAGGGGCATCTGGCATCACCTTGAAAGCATGAAAACCTCACCAGAGTATTGGTTAATATGTCTTGAATTGAGCACTTTGGTAGTTCTCCTGGCAGCATACTCAGTGTAGATGCTTAAATGTGTAGATATTTAAATTTTCTGGGGTAACTTTCTAATGGTATAATGGCAGAAAAGCCATTTAAAATATAATGCATCTCATAAAAGTTGCATTGTACCAATCATTTTAATTTTGATTACTCTCAGTTCATGGATTTCCTTTATTTGATCCAAGATATGGGCGGCGTTTAATAGTTTACTTTGACATATTGCATACTCAGTTCTACCAAAGGTTTTTAATGAATCTCTCTGAAAGAGCAAATGAAGGAATAGTCTCAAAATATTCTCCATGTGCTATATATTCTCTGATGTATGGGTGTATTTTTTTTAGAAATCTCTGTTCCTCTGGGAGTCATGGATTTGGTATTTCCCCTATTTAGGAAAATGAACTTTGTGGTGGTCGTGGAATTTCTGTGGTTTCTGTCGTAATGCATTCAAAAGGACTGACTAAATTATTAACTAGAAATCCACATATTAAAATATTTTTGAAACTTGCATTGCAGGATACAATAAATGATGAACAAAAGAGCAAAATTCAATCCTTCAGCCATATGTATAATGGTTCAAATCGCTTGATCATAACTCAATTCTTAAATATTTTAATGAAAATGTTAATTATGGTGTTTAATAGACATGTTTGAGTAAAAAATAATTCTGTTTTTCCATTATTTTTAAATGTTAAATTTTGAAGCAAAATAACTATCATGTTTAAAAAAAGGTCAAAATAGTCGCTTCCAGGGTTCAGTTCTAGCCAAAATCTATTCAGTTTATATAATCTTAATAAAAGTGTTGTGTTACTTAGGTTATAGTATTTAGTAATCCGTCCCACAAAAAACCTAGTGTGTGAGTGTGTATATATATATACGTGTATATATATATATATATATATATATATATATATATATATATATATATATTATATATATACATATACATATATAAATATATATAATCAGGTAGGCATAATCTAGGGGACGGTCAACTTGTCTTCAGGTGACCTTAAAATATATGAAAATCCAGGAGTCTAGTTTATTTCATGGAAACAATACATTTCTCTTTACTATGCCTGAAGAGAGTAAAAACATTGTGGTTATTGGTATATTGCTGTAAGTCCTTGTTAATACAGATATCAATGGATTGAGAGGGGGTCAGTGCTGAAAATTGTTTACCTAGAAGTTATGTGTAAAAGGCTTTTGTACAAGAATTAAGAATACATATTAAGCTCCCTGATAGTTATGTCTATTTTTATATTTCCTACACGTAAGATACATATTTTTTAAATATTTAATTTTTATCTAAAATTTGTTTCAAAATTATGCTAATTAAATGGATACATCTTTTCAGTTTTAATTGATTTGTTGCTTTATTTTTCTTAGCTACCAAAATTATAAATTACAAATATGGTTTTAAAGTTTAACTTTAAGGTTTTATCCAAAAAAATGAAAGTATAATGCTTTATGTAGCTGAATAACACTCCAGTACACTGAGTGCGGTCATGACATCCACGGGTGTCTCTTGAGTAATTTCTATTTTTCATTTTCATCTGAAGTCTTCAAATATTTGCTTCTCCTTGAAGAAAATAGCAGATGGTGACGCCATTGTTGATTCCCGTGTAATTTTCAAAAGTTAACCTTCCTTGGATAAGATATATGAAAAATAAATTAAAAAATTTTGATCAAAGTAAATGTGCTAGTCAAAGTAAATTTTAGATTTAAAAGATTTGCTAATCCTCACTAAATTCTGTTTGCATGAGACCACTTCTTGCTGGACGTGTGAACAAGTCCAGGTCTGGTAAAATCAATTCTTTGCGCCTCTACTCATAGAAAGGGTCATCCTGCCTGCAGGATATTAACCTAGCCGGGTATGCAAAAGAGTGAGGAGGGTTATGATTAGCCCTTGGAAGGTGAAAGGGAAGCCAAAAGGAGGTTCCAATATGGAAGATGGACTTAGGAAGAAGGGGTAAAATTGTGTGGATCCCTGGGACTGAAACACTCTTGATCCTCTTCTTCCAAATTTCAAACGTTTTTTTCAAAGCCATATCTTGGTAATCTTCACTCCTTGCAGGAGTGCATTTTTTTGATTAAGCAAACTAATTGAACCAAAAGCCATGAAATTTGTTCCAAGTTCACACTGGCCAAAAATCACTTTAAACAAATACATAATATTCCATGAAATTTTATTTATTATTTACACAATTACGTTGGAATTAGGCAAATTTCCTGGTGGCAACGGTCAGGTTAGGTCAAAAATAACTCTAACAACAAAAATTACATACAAACACATAAAAACAGATAAGAGACAAAATATTTTTACATAATGACACTTCCACATCACATACAAACAAACTTCCACATCACATACAAACAAACTTCCACATCACATAAAAACAATATTTTCATGACTACAATGAAGTTTATTACCCAGTGCCTGCTTTACATTTCAACTTAAAACTTCTAAAATTGGATGGAAAGGGCTCAAACAAACCGCCAGGCAGCTGGTTCCAATCAATTATAGTTCTATTTAAAAAAGAGTATTTTTTCTTATTTGTTTTTTGAGTCCTTATTTTTATTTTGAGGCTATGGTCGTTTTTTCCCTTAAAGTTATGCTTTTCTATCCCTTGCCATAAATCTTCCCACGCTTCGTCCTTTTTAACAATTCTATACATCGCGCCTAACCTACTCCTTTTTCTTTTATTTTTCAAACTCTCCCATTTCAGTATAATTAACATTTCTGTGACACTATCTGTTCTTTTGTACCTTCCGAGTACATATCTTGCTGCCTTTCTTTGAACTTTTTCTATCTTTTTAATATGTCCCACCTCATATGGATCCCATACTATGGAGGATTATTCTAGGATAGGGATAACCAGTGCCTTATATGCTTTTTCTTTTGTGGCTACGCTACTTCCTTTTAAATTTCTCATCACCCAATGCAATACTTTAAATGCCTTCCGTGTCAAATTATCTACTTGGACTCCCCACCCAAGATCCCTAGTTAAATAAATGCCTAAATATTTGCATTGACTAGTACATGGGATTCTTTCTCCAAAGAGGGTGTAAATTTCCTTTTCTGCATTCTTTTTATTTGAAAATTTTATATGCTTACTTTTACTTATATTAATGCCCATATTATTATTTGTAACCCAGTCACCAAGGCGATCGATGTCATTTTGTAATATTATGTGGTCATTTACATGCTCTATCCGTCTGTATGTAATGCAGTAATCAGCAAAGAGTCTTATTTGGGAATGTAAATTGTTTTGTAGATCGTTTATGTAAATTAGGAATAGTAATGGCCCTAGAACACTGCCTTGTGGAACTCCTGCTAATACGCTCGCCTTATTTGAAAATGTATCCCCTAATTTTACTTTTTGAGTTCTGCCTCTGAGAAAATTTTTTATCCATTGTTTTACCCTCAAATCCAATGGTAACGGATCCAACTTTAACAATAATTTATCGTGAGGCACTTGGTCAAAAGCTGCGAAAAAATCAACAATTACTGCATGATAATGTATAATGTATTTATAATGATATATGTATATCCATCAAACCATGATATCGATTTCTGTTATCATTTCATTTGCATAAATCCAGCACATATTAAGAGGATTAACTGTAGTTAGTTCAATATCCTAGTACATATTTATATATGTTCTAGTAATTATGCATATTTTTACTGGTTTAAATATTGTACCTTTATAATGTAAGGAGTAGGTTAAAACTAGTAGATTTAGAGGTTGGGAATCTCAGTTTATGTACATTATAATTTGATGTATTGACGCGACTACATTTTAATGGCTGTTAATAACTTTATTTTGAGTTAACCATATGCATGTTGCATATGAATGATGTGGTTTACATAATTTGTTTTATGTTATCTTTAAAATTGCGAGCAAACACTATTTACCTTTGGATATTTGCTTGGTGCTCAAACATGGTGCATATAGACTTTTACGTAAACATTTGAAAAATTAAGAAAATAATTGGGAAAGTCATAACTGCACTATTCTGTATCAGCAACAGCAGAAGTTTACTTCATATGGAGTTAACTTTAAATTTAATGGATGAAGCTAAGTTAATCGATAATTTTTCCTTTATCTCCGAGGTCATAAGGAATTTACTGGATGCATACGTGTATGTATGTATATTCATGATTTTTTTCAAGTTAAAGAAACAAAAATGATGGGTGCAAATTTATATCTTCATTCATTTTGTACATTAAAATGGGTATGAAAGTAAATACATTGAAATTTGATGACATCTTCAGTATGTTATAAAAGCAGAGTGAGTGTTGTTGCTACTGTAATATATTTGCTCTTCCATAACTTCAAGAAATGTCTAATTTAACTCTCTTTAAGCCCTCAATTAATAGATGGCAATAAGACCCAGAATTTCTGAATAACTTATCTCCCTGATATTCCTTTCTTTTGAGCAAGTATGCGATAAATACCTCTTTTTGATAGTTTAATTTTACACTTGACTCATTCATCTTGCGATCCAAGATATTTTGAGAAAACAAATGATTCACTTCATATTTCGTGTTTTCGTACAAGTTTCATGTGGTAGCACTGATCTTCCCAGTTTAATATCCTGTGTCTTGATTCCAACCAAAACTTATGAATGTACTGATTTCCCAGAGGTGGCAGAGAAATCAGATTATATCATATTCTATTTTCAAAATTCTTGCTTATCTCAATCATGGGCTCCAATGCTGCAACTTTTTCCCAATTCACTTGATTTTTAGTGAGTATGAAGTGATATAAAATGTGAAAGGATAGGAACAGTGGAAGATGAATGGAACATACTCAAAAAATATCCTTGGTTATGCTTTAGTTAGCAGTTTTCAAATGGTATTATTGATCTTAAATGATGATAGAATGGTGAAAATGTCTGCCTGTAACTGGAAATTTTCCATTTTAAGAATCATTTTTACTTTCAAAAAGGTTACCAAAATTCTCGGAAATTTTTCCTTTGAGCTCAAAATGTTTGATGTAATTTTAACAGTGGTTTCAGTCAACCTGACAACATTTTCATTCAATTATGAAGCATTTTCTTGTGAATAGAAAACATTTCTTTCGCTGTTATTTCCACACAGTTTGTACCATATCCGAAAATAATTCTTTTTAGGTTATTATGTGGGTCGTTCAATTAGTCCTAAGTAAAAATAGAAAACAAAGTATTTTTGTTAGATTTGTTGATTATTCAACATAATCTCCTTTCAGCTTTATACACTTTTCCCAGCATTTTACCAACTTTTTTAGGCCATTCAAATAGAAGTATTTTAGAAGGTCCTCAAAATAGTCATCTGTGTTGGTGATGACCTACTTGTTTGATGTAAATCATTTCCCACCGAGCCATTTTTTGAAATTTGGAAATAAAAAAGTCATTGGGGCCTGCCTGATGTGGTGTATATGGTGGATGTTGTAATAATTCGTAATTTGTTTCCAATATTTTTGCTATTGAAACTGTGCAGTTGTGCACCTTATTTTGTGGTCTTGTGCATTATCTTGATGGAAGAGAATTGTTTTCTTTGTCAAATGGGGACATTTTTGCTGATTTATACACTCAGCTGATGCAATAGCAATGCTTAATACTCTTTAGTTATCATTTGTCATTTCTGCAAGTAATGGATGTAAATGATTCTGCGTGCATCCCAAAAAAATTCTATGACCATCACCATGTCAGCCAATTTTACCATCTTCACCTTCTTTGGAGCCAGATTGCCTTTGGAAACCCAACTGTTTCTATTGTTCCTTTGTCTCTGGACTATTGCAGTGTATCCATGTTTTATCCACAGTTATGTAGGTATTGATAAAGAAACTGGTCAGCATTGTGACCGAAAAGCCTTAAGTCAACCTCTGAATTGACCCTATATATATTTATACGTAAATACACACATAAATTCATACAAGTACATTTCTTGCAAATAATATAGTTTCCCCTCTGACTCACTTCAGTTTTATGGTGAGAAATATATTTTCCCCCTCTGAGAAAAGAAGGAAACAGAATTTTCCAAGGGTAAAAATCGTACTTCTCCCAGTCATAGCAAATGATTTTTACACGTTGAATATTTTGCCTTCAAATGCATATTTGCAGATGACTCCATTAAAAGTTGCTCTCATGGCATCTCCCCAATTCTTTGGATTTGTCCAGAAGAAACCATTTTGAAAAAGAACTGTGTCCTGTGAGGTGTCCATGTCAGTTGATTTCTTTTTGGCAGAATCCTAAGTATTAATACTGCATGTTATAGAAGCAGCCTTTTGCTGAACGTTAAAGTGGGATCTCAGAAATTTGTTTCAGAATATCATTATGATATTTATGCAACAATAATGAGCCAATGTCACAACAGCTTCACATTATGCCAGTTGATCTATCACTAATGGAATTATGTGTAACTATGGGGCATCCACATATTCCTCACTGAATGAGAGTGAAACAAAGTATATATTTGGAAATTGGGTACAATTATATATGACTAGCTAATTTCAAGAAAAATAGGGAGCCCAGAAGTAGGTGTTAAAGAAATTCAGACCAAGAACATTATTTCTCTTGAATACATCACCTTTCTATAGTCACAGTGATGGCTTAAATTTTGATGTTGGGTCACACATTGGTAAGAGTTTGCCAATAACTCATCCCTTCTTTAGATCAGGCTTCTTTTTTTCATGCACTTCCAATTGTTCCTTCTTGTTTGCTCTTGAGAGCTGCTATAGTAATGGTTCATTGCTATATTTTTCAATGTTGCAATACTTAGCAATCATGAGTCAAATGGACATAATATTCAATAATTGAATGATATTGTGCCAATTTCTCGTTTGAATTGCCATAAGTCTTCCCAGAAGCTTTTATAATTCTGACCCATTAAAGTAATAGTATCCTTTAATAGAAAAAATCATTCTGTTATTAATCAGTACATTTTCTTTCATACTTTTGCCCTAAATATTCTTTTCTCCCATAATTACTCTTTCTGATCTTAGGAGAATGTTGTTTTGGACCTTTTGGATAAGGCAGATGCACTTGCCAGAATGTTACAAATGGGAAAGAAGTTATAGGATCTTTACAAATATCCACTGTCATCTTACACTTTCAAATAAGATTTTCTTTCTCCTGATCCCAGTAAAACCCATGTTAGTTGGCAAGTGCGGATTTGGAAGGAGCTCATTTTCCTAAGGTACCTGAAGTTAGAAACAAATTCAAAAGAGATAATTGGTGAAGAAAAGTTCCTCACCTTCTTCACTATTCCTTTGTCTTTGCCAAGGTTTTTCTACTTCCTGTAAAATAAGGCCTAATGGCATTGGAACCTTTTTGAAACAAGCCTCTTATATGTTTTTGTAGCATACTATCTACATGTATTACGCTATTACCTGGAGGTGTATGACTGCAAATGAGCATTGAACAAACACTTGGGCACATGAAATCAAATCAATGACCAGGAATTTCCAATGTCATATTAATGCAAACTCAGGGTTTTGTAATCCAAAAATCACATTATGAGTTGTCTACTTCTTTGGGGTGAAATGAACCCAAGAATGGTATTGGAAGAGGCTAATAGTGCTTGATGGAAATGCATTGAGGTCATCACAATTGGAATCATCCTGACTAGATAAGGCAAGATAATATTCATCAGTATGAAATGGCTGAGTAACTTTCTGGTGAATCACATTCAACAGATATATTTCTCTCTTCACGGTGGTTGTTTCATGCATTTCATTTGGTTGTTTCTTATTATTCTTCGCCACAGTTCCTATGATCATGAAGAAATTATTGCAAACTGTACCCCTGTCAAATTTTTAGCTTATACTTGTTGAAAATTGAAATATTGACTGGACACCCTTGTCTGGCAGGTAACAAGTGCCATTTGCCCTTTTGAGTCTGTAGATACTGAAAACAAAGCTAGCAGACTAACAATAGTAATATTCGATGTGTCCAGTAACTTATTTTTGATTGATACTGAATATGTAGGTTTTATTATCAATTGGTAAACTGTATAAATATCATGATTCCAGGAGATATCTTTTGTGAAGCTTCATTGCCATCATGGATAGTTGCTCTCTGGATTTTATAATTTTCTGAACCTGTTTATTGGATCTTATTCTACACATAATTTTGATCTGTAAACGTTTATCAAATTAACTAGAAACAGTTTGTTTTTATATTCAATGAAGGTTGATGACACTTTTTCTTATGATATTTGTGTATTACACTGTTTTAACTCAATCATTAAACTTAATTTGGTTATAGTAATCCATTTATACATTGGAAAATAACAATCATACTAAAACATCTTTTATAACAACATTTTTCCATCTTCAGGCAATAAAGAACTACAAAAGATTTAAGCTGAGAGCTTGAACTGCAGTATCTATATGTGACAGTGGATATACTTTTTATGATATACTAAAAGTGAAAGGTGAATAATTTCATTGTAGTCATCGGCTGTATTAACATTAAAATTTTAAATGTGTAGATAATGATGCATTTCATGTAGAATTATTAACCTAAAATTATAAAAATATTACTGAGGAGTAAGGTAGACCTTGCAGGTACATTTTTAAGATGTTGGCATTTTATCAGATGCATGAATTTTTGTTCTGATTTGCATGACAATGTGAGAGCAGAAGCTTATTTAGAACATGCAAAAATGTGTCAAATTGAATCAGGTTTTAGTTATAGCTTAGGCTAAATTAATTTTTTTGGAAGGCTATTATTTTGGGCAGTTGCTTATACCAAGTTTTTTTGTTTCATTGATCCTGGGTATTAGAACTGATTTTTGTGTGGTTTATTCGGAACTGTTTTGATCTTTTTAAATTAAATTAGAGTAAAATACAAATAGTGAATGTTGCATAATGAGCCCTGTTATGTGATCTAACATTTAGTGAGTCTAGAATATCAGCTAGCCAAAGATAGGCGAGGTTTTGAATTTGATATTTATTGTGAATGTACTGATGTGTGTGAATGGATATACCCATCACTGTGGGGAATTCAATGTCCAGCTAAATGAGGCTTTTCAAGATCAATGAAGGAAATGAATCAGGAGTTATGTTAAGTGAAATAGATATTGGTACATATGACAGTGGCAAAGTAGGTAGAAGTAATCATGCAAAAATGCAGAGTGCATTTAAGTAAACGCTCATAGTTAGCAGTTTAAAACCAGCCTCAAACCATAAAATTGTCACATGATTATTTTCACTCTAGTTGCCTATATCCAGGGGAAAAGTGACCCAGTGGGATACTGATAGTGTCCTGGTGGGCCATATTGTGAAGGGTTGAAATACTTTATACATCCCAGTGTAAATAAGTTGAGATACAGGCCAGAGTCAAATAATTTCCTGAGCCTATTTAGACTGTCAGTGTACCCTAGCCTGTGTCATCTATATTCTCTAGAAAATCATTTCTATAGAATGTGAGCATTGTAGGTTTTGCATACTTTTGAAGATATCAGGGCTTCCAATGATGTGCAACTATGGATTCATGGGTAGTGTCTTCTATTGAGAAAGGTGGGGAAACCATGTGAGTGGCCTGGGTTCCTTGGAATCATCATCCTGTGGTGATTTTTTACCTGGCTGGGTTACCAGATGATATTAGTTATCCCATATAGTATTTTGTCTTTGCTATTAATAAAATAAATAAAATATCTAATGCAGAAAGGTTCAAACTTAATTATAAATTATTTAATTAATGTTTTAGCATGATATGACAAGTGAAGTGACAAATACTGAAGCCCAAGGCCGAGGAAAACCAAAATAGGCTGGAATTGAATACATGATTTCTGAATCAGGAGGTGAGATTAATGCTGCTCTGCTGCCACTGAGTTTTGTAATGATTTCCCCTCTTTGCAACCCTGGTGTCACTTCCACGTCATCACAGGACACTTGTTCAGACTATTAAAGCAGACACAATACTAACAGTCTTTCTGTTGGTACTTCTACCAAAGGCAGTACCTAAAAGACACTGCTTGTTCCAGGAAGACTTATTCAGGCTTTTGTAGCATTGATGGGTGCCCTGTGAAAACATGGGAGTGTTTAGACTGGTGCAGGAAAGGGGATATCAATTTGTAAGATTTATCCATAGAGGAAATAGCTATCTGTATTCATGGTATGGTACAAAATTCCATTGAATGCTGATGCGACCCTAAAAACTTTTATCTCTCATGTGGTTCTCCCTGTATGTATGCTCTGCAGTTGTGTATCATTGGTATTCTAGCCTTATTTCAATCGTACACTTGATGTATACCTGGTGGTTCTGAGCAATAGAGGCTAAAAGGTGCACAGCCAAAGTTTGCTTTGAGTCAACATGTAATGATTACAAGGTACTTTGTCGAACCTAAAGAAAACTAGAATGGCACATTATACTGAATAATGTGGCTTATGTATGAATAATAGAATTAGTTTGAAGGAAATTAGGGATAAAATTTGTCTTTTTATTGTCTGGCACTCTACTGGTTTGAATGAGGTCAATTTTAACATACTGCATTCTTACTGCCAAGAAGATGCTGCTGCATCTTATCAATGGGTGTGTGATATCATTGAATGAAATATTCATTGTCATGGTTCAAGGACAAGCAAAGGGACAGTCAAAATGACTATTAGCAAAACTTGAATTACTGTCTTTGCAACTATCCTTTAAAATGTCAAATTTCAATGCTGTCACTATCAATTTTTCATTAACAATGGCTTTCTTTGATAGCAATGAAAGAAAATGGTAAAGTAACTCAACAGCATGGCGATATTGATGGTTCGATGGCTACAGTACAAAATATCAATGTTAATGTCAGCATTGACTCATTTTCAAAGGCAAATGATTGTTGAATATGAATGGGAATGTTTGACTGCAGAACAGCCCTAGCACCCTTGTTGACAAATGTTTGAGCACCTATTTTTCCATACCTTGATGGTCAAAATGGTGAGATGCCTTTGCTTCACCAATAAAAGAATACTTGAGAATATAGGCTCAAAATTTGTACACTCAAAATGTGTTTTATATCAAAAAAATTTTTATATTGCATGCTTTTATATTTTAGTGGCTGCAGGGTCAACTTTACATAAAAATATCATAACTTAGTGGCAAAAGAAATAACATGACCAAAACAGCAAAAAAATTGTAGACACTTCATTAATTTCTCAGTGAAGGCAATTATCATGCTTTTATATTTTAGAGGCTGCAGGGTCAACTTTACATAAAAATATCATAACTTAGTGGCAAAAGAAATAACATGACTAAAACAGCAAAAAAATTGTAGACACTTCATTAATTTCTCAGTGAAGGCAATTATCAACTTTTTAAAGAGTAACTTGACTGATAATTTGGCAAGTATATCTTTCTGTACACTCTTGCTTAGTCTATTCTTTTGTTATTGACAAGTAAGTTTCAGTGAATGAAGTTGAATGAAGAAGAACAAAGTTGCAAATGATTTAAAGTGGATGCTAAAAAAGTCAATGATGGTTCATTAATTTTTCTTTGACATTTTGAGTGAATTTTCATAAGCTATTTCACACTTTAGCTTAAGATAATATCTATGCTGACTGCCCACCATTTCTCATTTGAATATGAAGTTGAATGAGTGACTTACATGCCATTAAAAAATTGTGAAGTTTTAAGTTAAGTTCATGATGCACTGCAGCTGGATTAAATGAATCAAAAGTTAAAACTTAATTGAAAATTATTTTAAAATTGGGAGTTTTTGTTCTAAGGCAGGCATCAGAAAACTTTTGTATGACACTTGATGAATGGCAAGCGTACCCATGTTTCTATTCTGAATGATTTTTACATAAATGTCATTAGTGCTACCGAAATAATAATTTAAGCCAAAATAAGTTTAACGTAACGTAAAAATATTTCCCTAAAAGCTTAAGGGAGACCCTCTCATTTATAGGTGTGTCTGTTGAGAGCTTCTTACCAGCATTTCTCAACAAATAGAGGAATTGGATGAATTTATGTGGGCTAGTCTTTATGGAAATGCTACATAGCTAAAATAAAATGACTTTGTGGCTAATAATTCCTAAAAATTTATTTCACAACTGAGTATGATAGGTAACTAGCATTTTCAAAAGCAGCATTTAAAGGAGTGAGAAACTAGATGAGAAATGGAGAAACAAGGGATATAGAAAGGCATTCTCTCAATGGGAAAAACAATTTTGTAATTAGTACCATTTACCTTAACTCTAGGTAGGGAAGATATAGAAAGTAATGAAACATGCAGCTGCCCAACATCATTTGCTAAAACAAGCAATTAAGAGTTTGAATTTATTCATCTTTCAAATTCTAGTCTACCACATTTTGATGATAATGATAGTCTCATAGCTCTTGTCTTATATCCCTTTTTCTGGTAAGTTATTTTTTGTCCCTTGTCCTTGGAATGGAACCTTCTCTTGCGGGGTGCTCCAACTGATTTATTGATTAGCAAAGCACATCCAATAAATCTGGCTCTGCTTTTCCAAAGATTCTATTTCTCTGGTATTTTTTATACTTACTCAATTGCCATTTAATCTTCTTGGTCTTCAGTATTCACCTCCAGCACCAAATTTCAGTATATCAATGTATTCTATGGTATCAGGCTCAACTGTGTGGAATTTCATGTTAGAAAGAACAAATACAAAACTTTTGAACCTCAATAGAAAATGTATTTAGGGACAAACAGGTTTTTTTGCATGGTCAACAATGTTTTGTACATTTTTTCAAAATACTTGGGCTAATATAGTCACTGGATGAGCCCAAATATTCAGCGAAAAGGTACATACCATTGACTATTTGATAAACTCTAGGTTTACTTGAATATATTTTCGGTGGAGCCTTCAAATTTTTGCATTTGTCCTTGCATTCTCTTAATTTCCTCTAATCTGCTTTTCTAGTAAATCATGTCTCTGATGCATATCGTGCCAAACTTCACTAAAATATTTGACTCTTTGTAATGAATGCCTTATTAGCTTGAGATATTGTGTGTGATGCCTATCAATAATTTTCCTTCCCACAATATGTTGCCTCTTCATTTCATTCAAAGTACTCAACGTAATGAAGGTTGATTTTGAGCAGTTACTAATGGCAAGCATTATTATTATTATTAATTTTTATTTGCCCAGAGATTATAATACAAAAATATCAGGTGGGTGGTGTATGTACATAATATAAGGTACGTCAAAAAGGAGTAAAGAAGGTTCAATTGTACGTTAAAAAATGGTGCTCACAGTTACATAATATTTGACACAAACCCATGAGCATTGACTGTAACATGCACATGAAATATCAATTTAGAAAAATCATTGATATGAACTAGGCTATGACCATTGCTATAAACTAAGAGTATGAACTTACTTCATGAATATTGTTGAGATAATCGTCAACCAAGTAGAACATATTATGTTGTGGATATCTTTTTAATTTATGCCTGAATGCAGTAGTTTGCTTAGTATCCTTTATAATTTTGGATAGTTGGTTATATATAATTGGATGCCCATTTAATTGGGTCCTAATTTCAATAATTTAGTTCATATGTTCCAATAATGGATGTTGTGCCTTCCTCTGGTGTGATGATGATGATGATAGGCAGATTTAAGAGAATAGTTGCCAATTTTTTATATGCAGAAGTAAAAACATAATGCAGATGCACAGGAGTGGTAACAAATTTAATTAATGGAAAATAGACCTTGATGGAGCTATGTGAGTTTTCCAGTTACTATTCAAATTGCTTTTTTCAAAGATGGTTAGAGAAATAGCAGCTGATCCCCATAATATTATACGATAGGTTATATTTGAATACATTTCACCATAGTATAAATTGAGTAGGACAGTTTTGCTTGTAGTCTCATACAGGTGTCCTAATAAATAGCAAGTTTACTGAGCTTATCAATGCAATAATTTCGGAATCCCGGTCAAGGTGAATGATTTTTACACTCTGAAATTATTGCATTGAAATGAATATTAGGGGACGACTCCATTAAAAGTTACTGTTGTGGCATCTCCCACAGTTTCTTTGGAAAAGCTGAGCTTATGTTGAAGGAGTTTCACGTGCATACCCCAAGAAATATTTGCTCACAGAGAAATACCTAGAAATTTACATTCTGTCACATGCTCAATTGATTGGTCATTAATTTTTACCTGAAGATTGTCGCATTCTTATTATCTGTGAATTATACTATTTTACTTTCATTTACATTGTAATAAGTTGTAGACTTCACAACATACCACTTGTTTATTGTAAGTGTGACCGACTGGTTTTTTGACAAGGCTGGTCTGTTTGTGTTTATATTATTACATTAGCATCATCAGCATACAACACAGGCATTATTCCTTCATAATTCTTTAAGCGGTTAGGTAGGTCATTGATATGTATCAGGAAAAGGAGTGGCCCAAGGGTTGAGTCTTGTGGAATGCCTTTGTAAACTTGATATACTTCAGATGAATATTTTAACCCATCTGCTGACAACACTACTTTCTGAGTGTGATTGAGAAAATAGGAATTCTTCCAATTTAGAGGAATTCCTCTAATTCCTATTCTATTGAGTTTAATTAGTAGTCTAGTGTGTTTTACATTACCAAAAGCCTTTGACAAATCAAAAACATACCAAGAGTTTTATTTAGCATTTAATGAATTAAGTATGCTGTCGATTGCCTGGCATTTGGCAGTTGTAGTAGAACTTTCAGGTCTAAATCCTTGCTGAGAATTGGAAAGTAGGAAGTTTTTTCATGACAAGATGCTATTTGCATATACATGGCCTTTTCAAATATTTTAGCAAATGTATTTCAGATGGCTGTTGGTCTATAGTTTAAATCATTAGCATGGCGACAGTTTTGATGTATGGGCGCTACTTTTCATTTTTTTACTTGTGATGAGAAAATTCCTTGCATCAAAGATTCATTAATTAAAAATAAAAGGGGTGTTTTTATGGCTTCAAAGCAATGATTAACAACTTTAACAGGAATTTCAACAGGGCCAGTACTGTATTTGTTTCTGAGAGGGGAGACAATAGTTTTCAGATTGGTTTCAGAACAGTGCTTGGCAAACATTGGCTATGGTGCATTTGCAAAAAGTACAGTATCTTGAGAAGTATTTGGGCAAGGAGCTGATATGTAGCATTTGCTAAATTTATTAGCTAGAGATGAGTAGCTTATGGCAGTGTTACGTTCAGGGTTACTTGCTAAGTTTTGGGAGAGTGAGTTGTGGATTGTTCATTGCTCTATATATCATGTGAACTTGCTTGTTTGCCCTACATCATTTCATTCAGTTCTATCCTACTTAATGGCTCTGAAAAGCTTATTCCCTTCTTTCTTTTTCACCACTTACATTGCATTCTCCTTTTTACTATGACCATCAACATCCCACTACCTCTCAATATTTTCTCCACCTGTAGTTCTTGTTTGTCGAATTTCAACCTGCAACTTTCACTTCTTCCACCATATTTTAAATTTTGACATCAGTCTTCGCCTCTGTTCAACTTAATTTATCCTTTCCTATCTGCACTCACATCTCAAAAGCATCCTATCTATTATATGCTCATCCCTTTGTGTTGAAGACCAGATTTTGGATCCCTACATTGATATGCTCCATACCAATAAGGGTTACTAAACTCTCCTTCACACCTTCATTTAGAGTACTGGTCATCAATTCCTGACCCTTAAATATTAAGTATGAATCTCTTTCCTTCTAATGATGTGAGATTACTCTATTTGTCTTTTCATGCTAAATGTCATTTCTCATAGTGATTTTTGTATATCTTCCTAGAGTTACTTCTTTGGTAGAAAAATGAAATATTCTACCAGTTTTAATTCCTCTCCTTGTGATGAAACATCTTTCTTTAGCTTATCTCATCCTTACATTAGGATTTTAGTTTTCTATAAAGTGATTTTTATGTCAAACCCTATAAGTGCTTATTTCATGATGCTTATGGCACTAGTGTTCATGATACTCTATGCTGTAATTGCAATATCATCTGTAAACTGGAGATTTTTAAATCATTCCCTATCCACCTTGATTCCTTCGAATATTATCGTTTGTATTTTAAGATTACATGCCCGAGGGCCCAGATTTGAGTCCTTATTGGTTTTTTTTTTAAATATTTGTGACAAACTCATCATATGTATTTGGCTATCAGACTGTCTCAGCTACCAAGTTGGAAGAGCTTCCCTAGAAAACTCTCAATTTAACATTATAACACTGTATTTCATGCCTATCTTTATTTATCCACTATCATTCCATATTGTTTTTGAAGTTTTGAGGATTTATTATGTATTTTTTTTTACTTGTCTCAAAGACGTGAAATTTATTTGCATAGCAACACTGGCTGTAGCAACCAATGATACCATTGGCATACGTGTTCAATTTATTGGATGTTGTCTTAATTGGATTCTCGTTTATGTGGAAGGCATCATAGTAGTAGTTTTTAAGGGAGGCAACCGACAGCTAAGGTTATTTGCACCATTAGGGATTGATGGGAAAGGAAGGCTGGAGAGATATCCAGCGTTGGTATTAGCCTACTCTTGTCGAAAGACACCAAGGGGGCCGCAGTTGACTGTCCCATCGGACGGACGTCATACTCACTTGAATGTTCTCCACAAAGCACCTCAAATAGAGATAGAGCAACATATTGTAGTGAGGGAGGCTTACATATTTCAATCCTGGAGTGAATTTTCTCAGCTCCCATGAGGTGCAAATGTTAGTGGTAGTAGAAAATTCTCCTAGGGCTTAGGATCGACTGACTCGTTCACATGAAACCCTTCTCCATATGTCCTGCAGTAAGACCCTGGAGGACTGATGTGGAGAATTTCAGGGTAGTGCATCAGGACAATTACTGGGAGTGAGCAATTGTAAACTAAATGTCCACTCATGCTTGATATATTTTTATTTTCATAGTTATTTATGATGGACCAACCTCATTTACTTTACTGTGTAAGAAGTCACCTCCTTCTAAAACATGGCTTTCCTTTTATTCTGATCATGAAAGAACTTCATTACTCAGAATACTTGATTGTTTAAACACTTTTGTGCTAAGGTTGAGAAATTAGACGAAGCACTTATGCACTGTAGCTTCCTATGCATGTGAAGGTTTAAGGTATTTGGTAGCTGAAAATAAAGATACTTATTTTAAAATGTGATTATCTGCAACCAGTTCGCAAAAAATACATATAAATTCTGAAATGAACTTTCTCTTCTCATTATGCTCAGAGCCATGCCAAGTTAGAGTGCCATCAAGGTGAGGATTTGTAATGTTGCTTCACCTGTATATTCATGAGACATAAAAATCTACAAATAATAATATCATATATTTATATATATATGCATGAATACATATATACAAACACACACTCATTGAGAATCTTCAATGATCATTCAAATAGATTTTAATGAACCATTAAAATAAGATAAGTGACCTAAATTGATGCAGTTTTGAACCTTGGAACACCAGGATTTCCAATTCTTGTTTGCTGGGCTGTAGGAAATGCTGTTCTTACGTAGCACTTTTTCATGAATTTAATCTGGTTTCTCTTTTCAATGTCAATAAACCTAAGGATGGTGTAATAATAGGTACTCGTGTATCTCATTCAACTCTTGGGAAGTGTGAAAAGGGATGAAAAATGAGAAATATATGTATGTAATAGTGTATGTAATTTGGTAGTAATTAAGAAAGTAATACTTTTTTCAGTTGCCAAATGGCATCGCCTAAAAGAACACAATGTTGTTTAATTGGCAGCTATCACTGACTAAATCATCCCTTATGTTTATTTTTATGGGAATACATGCAAAAATATTTCATGAAATAATTTATTTGAGGCATTTTATTGATGTAGTGAATCAGAAAAAGCAAATCATGTTGAGGTTATGCACAATTAGAGTAATACGTAGGTGCCATTGCAATGGAAGCACATCAAATATAGCGAAGTAAATATTTATACATTAACATTTCCCATTTGTGCACCATATTTTTTCTGGTGTTACTGATTTATAGCTCATTTATGTATTTAAATGATAATACAATAATATGTGAAATACGAAAGTACTTAATAGAAGTTAGTTTATGCGTAGTTTAATGTTTGGCAGTGTTAGTGATAATGCTGTGGATAGCTTAGTGCTTCAGTATCATAGAAAGTTATACACGAGTTTAAAGGGTGATCATAAAAATTTTTAGTTAATCTGTTGCAATTTAATATACTTACAATTATTCTTTTCTTTGCAGCAGCTGATGATGAAACTAATGGGGCAGAAATACAGAATTCGAGGCCTAATGGTGAACCCATTGCCAATGGTCTTTGAAAATAGATGATTTTTATCTAACTTCATATGTTAATTTTGAGCTACTTCTGTGAAAGTGTATTCTTTATAGTATATTTTACAATTAAGCGAAGGTTTCTTATTGAAACTTAATTTTTTTATGGTTGACAAAGAATTGCCGTTTCTCTAAAATGTCTTTCACTGCTAATACCTGTAATTAGCTGCTGAATAACTTATTTGACTAAAATTAAATGGCTCCAATCACCAAGCAATCATTAGTTTTAAATGTATAAAATTATGTTAATACAAGTGTAAGAGATGGTGCTTTAGGTCACATAAAATGTGAAAGGAAATATTTTCAAGATATGAAATGTTGTCTTAAGTGATTGTTAGAAATGTATTTTGCAACATTTACTCTACGACTGTTCTCTGATAAGTTTATGACAGAGCTTTCAAATTACATGGAAAGGCATACTGTTGCACCACCTGCATATAATATGCAATTAACTTAATTCAGATAGTCATTACCTCCAGTATTATTTTATTTATCACTCTGCTCATAACTTGATGCCGAAATAGTTTTGTATTTGCTCCAAATAGACATAGTTTTCTTTAACTACCTGACTTATGTTAACTAATCTTGTGTTAGTATGTTAAACATTAGAACATTTTAATGTTCAAATCCACCTGCCAACATATTTTTCCAGTGAAATTATATGTATACACTCGCTGCTATGAAGCTATGTTACAATAGGCACATGGGTACCTGCTAGTGAAAAACAAAGTGTATAGTTACATGTGTTCAGTGTCAACCACTCCTACAATGACAAGCCAATCAGCTTATCAGTACTTTAATTTTAATGTACTTAATATGATGTAAAGCTATTTATAACAGGTGAGATAAAATCTTCTACATTTCTCAATTTTGCCTTTTCTTTATTTCACCTTTACAGTAAAAGAACTTCACATAAACAGTAAATAGCATATTATAAACATTTATAAGCTACTTCAAAGGTTATACAAGAATTACAAAGTTTGAGCGCCTTTTGGCACAATAATATTAAATGCAGAACAGTGGTCAAAACCATTCAAATATAAGATATAAATACAAACGTTGTCTTTAACATGCCATCGATTTTGTAACAGCTCAATGCCAATCGATACAATTTCGTTGTAATTAGTCATCATTGGCATTCTATCCATTGAAAAGAAAAAAATCTGATAACATCCACACATTGAGCTAATTATGCCATTAATAAATGCACTTTACATTAATCTGGTTTGGGAGACTTAGGTGATTTGTTTTAAGACAGAGTTGTATAAAATGCATGCATAAACAGGCAGAACTCAAATATCATTGCAGAGTAATAAATATTTACAGATTCAGTCTTTCTTCACGGGTGAATTACGACGTCCCTTTAGACACAATAACCCAAGGCACTTCCTTTGCTTTATTTTGGTTATATATTTTCATGACTTTTCGTCCAGGGACAAGTTTCTCACTCAACCCAGGCCTTTTCTTTCTATTTGGCGGGGGATTCTCATCGCACTCTGCGGTGAAACCCATATCGAGTTCTACGTCTACGGCAGGTACTACAGGATGAACTGAACCGATGTTATGCAAAGCTATCCCGGGTTCATTGAGTTGCTCGTTGCCCGGCTGGCTCGACAGATGCAGGTCTGAATCATGAGCAAATTTGCAGTTGTGCCCAAACCTGCAACGTCCCTTTCTGTAATTCCAGCAAATTCTTTTCCCATTTATCATAGTGGTTTCATCTTTGGTTGGAGTCATTTTGACATGCTTCTCCAAAATAGCTTTTTTTGCCCTTTCTGCTTCAACAAATGGGTTAGAAAACACAGAATTTTTTGCGATAGTCACACCAGAAGAACCGAACTCAGGATGGGGAAGTTTTGCCGCAGAAAGGTTTGTACTACCCTCTTCACATCTAAAACGTAAGAGCAACTTGAAAGCGAAACTCACAAAGTAACATCGAATCATCAACACTGCATGCAACCAAAATGAAACTTACGCTTCATCGACACTATCTGAATCGGTTTCGCTCTCAGAGCTAGAATCCGACCTATAATCTGCGACCAAGGACGCCATGTTAAGTAAATTTTAACCAAACAGCAGAATAACGATAAAATGCCTTCGGTCTTTCATTGATCGATTGTGCAGTTACGGCGTATGTAACACAAAGAGTTAATTGGAAGTGCATGTTGGCAAAGCTATGAGTTAATGTAAGTTTGGACCATGTGGTGATCAAAGGCAACACTAATGCATCTAGAAAATACTCTGCCCACGACCTCACTTTTGAGGAGGGTGAGTTATTATGCCGTTAGCTTCACGACAGTGTGTTAATAATTCGCATGTTATCTACTAGTACGTGTTCAGAGCGACAAGAAAAGTATTTCCCCCGATCAGGTGGTTTGTTTGCCATAAACTGGGTTACCAATTACGAAGTGGTTTATATGACACCGAATCCACTAAACGATTCACGACATAGATTAACTTGCTTTATCAGCTTAACCTTACCCTAGTGGTAGACCATATTTGTCGGTTTTCAAACAGATTTAATAGCCGTTTCATGAAGATGAAATTTACAACGCTTGCCTAGTTGAACATAGCTACTTTTAGTTACAACTACTTCAACTTCATTACTGGTGACATTTTTTCGAACAAGCAGCCTGAGATTAGGTACATGGAACCAATAGTTACCTAGAGCTGGTCTCAATGAAGTAATGGGAGTAAAACTAGCTGTTATGACTCTAGGCGTGGGGTCTGTAAGCTCATCTTCATTCTCGGATCCTTTGTTGGCGAGGTTGACTAACAGAAACGCTAGTCTATTTTCAATTGCAATGCACCTGAGAATTGCCGCCAAATTATTCATAAATCCCAAGCCTGAAAGAGGTAAATTTATAATTATTTTAATACATAAAACTTTCGAATGGGTATTTCTTTAATTTTCGCAAAAAATTACCTTGGTTTGATGCTTCACCTATGAATTGGTAAAAGAGTGCCGGCAGAGAGTCAATGATTATTAACCTTGTCCATATGCCATCAATGTTATCTTGGTTTAAACTTCCTTTTATATAGTGGAGGAACGATAGAAGTTCATTTATTGATTTCACTGACGTAACTATGACATTTTGTAGCGCCTCTTCGACTCTCTGAAAAAATCTTAGCTCAATGAAACCCTTACATCAATCGGATATTACAATACTCAAACCTACTCAGCATTGGAATGTGTATTGTTTTATAATGACTTACCTCCCTGGAGCTGCCAGATTTCTCTAATATATCTTTCATACGCTTTCCAGAGAATCCGCCTTTTGTATCAATATAATGTACTTTTTGTTTTAAGTTGAGAATTACATTCGCAGTAATTGCGAAACAAATCTGAGTTTTCCCATTTGAAGATGAGCCATATAGTTCAGTCAAAGTTCCAGTTAAGAGGCCACCATCCAGAATATTATCCAAACTGGAGTATTTCGACACGAGTAAAATATTAGAAAAACCAATGTTTCATTCCATAAAACGTCTTCACAGGTAACACTAGGCAATGCCATTAAGAAAAACATACTTCTTGAATATCCTATATAGCTATCCATAGCTATATAGGATATGCAAACTTGGGAGTGGGAAAGTAAGAATACAATTAGGGATGTGAACAGACTTGACAAATACATACCAAACACGTGCGAATTTGAAATCGAAGAGCTATGGAGGATACCAACTGTGAAGTGGATGAATTTAAGCATTTTTAAAGGAAACAATGGTCCAGGTATAAAAGGAATATCTATGTATACTTCTAACCTTGTTGGGCGCATGGAAAAGTAGCACACTTACGTGCACAAGGATGTGAAAAGCTTGTTGGAAAATAAAGGCAAATGAAAAATACCAGGGTTGTATTCATACTTTCCAATGCAGACAAAAATAATATTGTCACAAAACAAGTGTGTTACGAACCAAGAGACACCAAATGGTATCAGGGCAGAATGAAGCAACAACTCGTGATATGCGTCCAATCCAGTTTTCGGAAAAGCTGAGTAATGTGAAATTAAATTTCTCCGTATCATCATTATTTCCTATAAATAAATCCATAAGTTTAACAAATGTGCCACTAATACATAGAAGAAACACTAGGAAATTGAAAAACATACCGGATATGACAGATGACATATTTTGACTAGCTTTTCTGGATCTTCTCGAAGAAAATCTACGAAAGTAAATATTTTTCTTGCTCGCAAATGTGTGATAGAATTATCCGTAAACAATGAACATACACGTGTGCTCAGTCTTGCCATGCTTAAATACCAGTCGGGGGTGGTTAACAGTTGACTTCGGTCAAGGTTTTAATGGCTTTGTTTTTAACATTATAATATGATTATAACTAGTCTGCAATGGGTCATTCGTTAAAGAATTCCAACCTAATTCGTCAAACTGCCGCGCATTTCACCCTCCATCTTGTTTGTTAATACAGCGCCTCGAGTGGTAGTTCCGATAACAGGTCAAGCTGCGGAGCTGCGGACGGGGAGTAAACGGCAGGAAATCACCGAATCGGCGCCATGTTAGGAAGAAGGTAGTGGCCTTGAGGAATTATTAGAGATGTAGTGGGTATTGTTGGTAGTTCATTGAAAGATTGTAATATGATATATGTGATTTGTTTCTAAAAACAATTTTGTCAACTTTCTAATGGCGTATTATTCTCGATGGTTTGTCGTGCTTGAGAAACTCATCGATACAAACTAGCTTGTGAAATTGTAACACTGACAAACATGGCGGGTGGTGTGTTAAGAATTTCGATGATCAGACGAGCTGAGTGGGCACGAATTTCTAGTAACTCGCGATCGGTCAATAACCACATGCATTTAACTTGCAATTCTCTAAAACTGCGAAAAGTAATTTTTTTGGAACAATCAAAGGCAGGAGCAAGTATATTTTTCTTGTTTTAATGAACGCGCCGACTAACGTTAGGTGAATGTATATGGGCATGGATTTTGAAGTAACTCTTCTTCAAAAATTTTTATTTAATTGTTTTTAATTGTGGAGCATGTTTCACTTGTTATATGTGTGAGTTATAGTTTCATTGTAGACGTTGGTTTACACTGGGCCGCTTAACAAGTTAGGTTGTCGAGTTGTCATTTTTGTTGTGGTTACTAACAATAACCCGTTTTAATGACACTTGAAATTTTGTGACTTAGGCCAATTTGTTTGTTTTGGTAGTAATTGCTATGTTTTGTTTTCGATCGCAGAAAAGAATATGAGTGACCCTCCGACACCAGCAAAGCAGCAGACTCAGCAGCAGCCACAGGCCGTGAGTGTGGCGCCAGTGGCTGCTGGCCAAGTACGGCTGCAGCAGGTGTTGACATCGGGTACCCAGAATGTGAATGTTTTAACTACAGCAGGACAACAATTTGTTATCACTTCTCAAGTTAATATTCAAGGTTTGCCGCAGGTACGTGAAAGAGGAGTAACTTATTTTGTGGTTAACTTTCTGAAATCAGTAAATAACAGTTTCATTTCTATTATAGGTTATACCATCCATTAGTTCATCTAATGCACTACAGCAAAGCGGTGTCGCACGAATATTAAATATTACACCACCTCGTGTAGGTGTTATTGGGGTCCCTTCAGTGCGGACTCGAGGGGCTACTGGAGAAAGAAGAGTACCCGAAAATCCGTCTTTAGATAACTTACAGTCATCTTTAGTATCAGGAAATGATGGGGCTTCCAGTGAAGTTGATAACTCGAGGACCTCGCCGGCGGGGTTGTCAGTTACAACTAAGATAACGGGACTGGAAGGTGTACATACGTCGCAAGTGGGGATTACTAAATCAAATGGTGGACAATCCACTTCTCATATAAACTCTCCGTTAGTCTTGAGGCGACCGGGTAGTTCACCCCTTCTGTTGCGCCGACCGCGTCCACGAGTGAACCCCGCCTCGGCTGCCGCCCTCCCGGGTGAGCAGCCCCCGGGCGTGGGTGCTGTGCCATTGGAGACGACACCGTGTTCTGATCAGGCACTTGTTCCGGTTGATTCTCCTTCTAAAAAGAGAGCAAGATTGGAGGAGCAGCCTCCTTTTAGCGAGGACATCGCAATTAAACGTAGGAAAGTCTGTGATTACAAGATTTTAAACGTCAAACAAAATAAAGGAAGCTATAACGAAGATGTGTCAGAGCTTTGTTTTTACGAGAGTGGAGGTTTTTTAGTGGACTACCCTTTTTGGAGGAAAAGACCATCTCCACGATTAATTAATTATCTCAAGAATAATCCGTTAGATTCTGATGAGGACATTCCAACCCCGGAGATCAAAATTACGAGTGCAGGGGGCACCCCCGTGGCAGTTTCTACTACTTTACCTTCAGCTGTTGCTCAACTAAGTCAACAAGGTATGTGCATGTAGTTATAATTAATCTATTCGTCTAGAAAAATTAGCACATTGTTCTGTATTTTATCAGCACTGAAGGATTCTTTTCAGTGGTTTCTTCGTTGTATTTTTAGTTCGTCGGTTGTCATCCGTGGTTTTTCGTCGAAATCGACCCATTATTATGATGTGTATCATTTTATTATCCCCATATCTTATATTATGGAATTTAATTTTCCTTCCAGGAAGTAACCAAATTATTGCAATGTCGTTGTTTTACAGGTGAATTCACACGTGTTATGATAGTTGTTTAGCCAAATTTTTGCACAATGATTCATTGGTATCTTTCTTGCATATAAATAGTATTTAGTTTTTTAATCGGTATATATAGATACGCTACATTTTTACTTATGTCTTGTGTTCCACCTTGGAATGGAAAGTTTTTTGTGCGTTTATTGATAATTAGAAGTTGATTAATTGAAGTACCATACATGATATTAAAGTGCTGGTTGTGGTGGCATTATTGTCTATCCGGTGATTCGTTATTGGTCTAGTAGAAATGATTGTTATTCCTGCATTTAGACAAAGGTAAGAAACGTAAGCCATTGATTACCTTTTTGACCTACAAATTTCATCCGGAATTTTTTATGATTAAGGTGGATTTATGAAGTTTTCTCGGGTCATCCCCTGAGACGGGATCCATACTGTCAAGACGATACGCCGGGAAAGCACCAGATCATACTTCGTTAATTATGCAGCTCGTTCGATGATAGTTAAGCTACATGTAGTGTGAGGTTTGAGTTGCTTCCCCAAACTATGGAGCACCACTGATATAGTTTGCTCCTGTCAGTTATGTTAGTGAAGTAGTCGTTTACATGGGATACCGCGCAATTTTTCATAGGTCGTAGTGTATTTTCCTAATAATTGATTAAAGCTGGCCTCCATTAATGTCCTTGTTTCTCTCTTGTAACTTGGGATTGCTTTTCGAATGAAATGGGCATATTACTGTTCGTTAATAATGTCTCTCTGTTATGAGTCGTAGCTGTTATGGAATGCTCCAATTATTTCATTATCAATTGTTTTAGAAATTGGGTGATATATTTATCTTTGAGATTTGCTGTCATTTTTATTGGCATCTTCAACTAATGAATGCCTCTCATTTGGGAATTCGTTAGGATAAATCTTCCTAAAATGTGCGTTGAAATTACTGTATTTTAGAATTTGCTGGTGGTTTGTATTGATATTGTGTGTGAAGTCCAAACGTAGTTTGGAAGTGATAATTACATTCAAATACAGATAGTCTTACACCATGAAAAGATTACTGAAATATGGATCTGATGTGAAAAAATATTGATGATATGTTGAGAGCGAGTGGAAAGTGAAGTTGCTACAGTTTAATTGGTTCTTACAATTCAGTCACTTGAGATAAATTCAAGGCTGAACTGAAAAGTACCTGTCCATAATTCAGTTAATGATTATTGAATACTCTTTTTAAGTCTTATATTCAGTTAAAAGGAGATTGCATAACTTAATTATATATTAATATAAGATAAATTTCGACTGGATTTTGTCCTATTATACTTATACTTCCCCCCAGTCATTTTAGCATCCAGATATGAATACATTTTTAACACTAATAATGTCTCTGGTCTGTTTTCTTTACACCTTCCAGCCCACTACCAACTTTGAAAGGAACCATAATTAGCAAACCTTGTGCCTCCCTCGCATTTGTTTTAATGTGACACACATCAATATAATATTCTTAACCCAGGATGCTACCAGTGTTCTAATAATTTTTGTACAACTTAATGTTCTAATAATTGCAAGCATTGCCAATGCCTAAGATTGCAAAGGACATAGTGAGAAGAAAGAACTACTCTTGAATTTTGAGGAACTACACTTTTTTTACTGACTGTCAAAATTAGACTTACACTAAAAAATAGTTGAGCAAATGATTTGTGATATAGCAGAGGATGTTCAGAGTATACATTCTAACTTTTGCAAAATAAGCTAGTTCCAGTGATGTTGGCTTATTATTTAGGTAAATGCCTATTAAAGGATTGTTTTTTTTAGGTTTCCCTCATTATTTCCAAAGCTCTAATGCTAAATTGCTCTTTTGATCCTGTGGCCATTTAAATTATCTAATTATGTTTCCTTAGGAGTTTTATTTTAAAGCATTGTAGTAAGTGTAATTTTTATGGTATAGGCATTTAAGCCATTAGGAGGTTGTACATTACAATGTGTCACTTTGTTGAAATAATTGCAGTAACGCGGGGTGATGAGTCAAAGATAAAGAAGTTCTGAAATGAATTGGAAAATGACAAAGAGTGCACAAAATTTTAGTGTAAATGGTAGTACTAACCACCCCAGATAAATGCCCAATTTATAATGCATTATTCACATGCTATCAACAAAATACAGAACAAATGTACCACATTTGTGTCAAGTTCCCAATAATTCTAATTTTTAAATTAATAGTGCCATATCCCACATAAAGATGTGAAATGAAATGTGTGCAATAAAACATTTTCAATGGTTAATTAATACTTTGAACAGATTTTTGAAAGAGTAACTAAAATTTTATTGAAAATTCTATGGTAATACATATAATGAAGGCTATTGCACAGAATAAATAAATTCATGATAGAAAAGTGCAAATGTTTGATAAAGCTTTTTTGAATTCTATGTTAAATTTGGGTAGGTTGTTATGGCGTAAATCACAGTAATGAAATCGAACCCTTGTGTTATGTGGATAGTATGGAAAGTGTCTATTGCTGTATTCAATGTGGAATAATTTTATCCTTATTTAAGCAAATATAACAATAATAGGTATGAATTTTAGTATAGGTGAACATCTTATAAGGTTATTACATGGGTGATGTATTAAAGCTCAGCTAACTGGTGGCAAACACTAAGTGGATGTACATTCAATGCTTCCTTTGTTTCATAACATAGTTTGTTTTTTTGTGGAGAAGCTAGCATAGTAATTGAAAATTGCATTTATTTTACACTTCAGTAAGAAAAGATTAGTTACATAGACATGCTCTGTCTGGAGCGATGTTGGACATGTACCAATACATTTTTAAGCTATGGTGATAGTTTGTCCACTATTAGGGTCACCATTAGTTTGGCTATCACGGTTTGATTAATTATTGGACACTTGTTGGAGATATTAAATTTGTCATTTGACTTATAAATAGGGAAGACATAACTACTTTTTAGAATATTCATCACTGAAAGACATACAAAAGAGAATGAAAAGATGGTAAGGTGGGGCAGTGTGACAATTTTTTAATATAGGAGGAACATTATCTGGACTAGGGCCTTGAAGAACATTAACAATTTCTCATTATATAATTTAATGGACAGTGACTGAAAAAGTACTTAATTTAATTTCAAGTGGAAAATTAGTTGATGTTAGGGCCTGAGGATAACTGTTCATATAAAACCAAGAAAAGTAGCTTGCGAAAAGTTAGATTTTCTCCAATAATATTATTAATGAACATACTTATGGGAAATGAATTGACGTGATTCCAAACAAGATTGATGTTTCTGGGTAAACTGGAAGAGGGATTGTTAATAAAAGAGTGATAGCATTCTTAAGCTAATTTCTTACTCTTAAAATATGGTGTAATAATTGGAAGACCTAGTAATGTTATGTATATTATGGATATATTTTTTTAAAGTTTTATTAATGGTTAATTCTTTGGATTACCACTTTATGTAAGTTGAAATACCAAAGTGTAATGAAGATGCAAGCCAATCAATAGTGCTATTCACAGCAAAGTGAAATATAATGAAAGCCTCATTGACAGAATAGAAATGCTAGACTTAAAGGTATGAGCCAACAGAGGCATAGTCATAATTGGAGAAATCACAACCAAAGCTTCTCATCAAGAAACCTATGCTTATTGTCTGGATACATTGAAATCAAAAATGATAATTAAGTTGAGAGCAGGGAGTCATCTGGTACAAGTGGAAAATTATCATTACAAGAGGTTGTTTTAGGATTAATTACAATAGCTAGGTCTAGGCTTCTTCTTAGAGAATTAAGGGAATGTGTGCGATGGTTTCAGAGTCCACTTCATGAAAATTCATGATCACTGAATTTGTAACCTTTGTATTTTTTCATAAAACTTCTGTTCACCTATTCACTGTTGGAATTATTAACATTATTAAACAGTATTTTCCCTTGCAAATAATTTGGTTTTTTAAATATTGTCAAGATCTTACGCATCCCTATTAAACTTAATCATATTGTAGTTGCCAAGCAAAAGAATGTCAGTGAATTGTTTTGAGGTAATAAGGTTTTCAGTTTTTGTAGTCAAATTGTTATTTCTTGTTGGCCAAGTAATGCTTATGGTGTTTGATTCCTGGATTTTATGATGAAATGTATGATGTTTTCGAAGTTAATAATGTAGATCAGTGAAGAAAATCAGAAGTGGTAACCTTGAATTAGCATTTATGTTAAGTAAATGGCGTATAGTTGAAAATTTTTGCCGTGTTCATGAATAGGTATTCAGAAAAAAACATGAATATTCGTATCATTCTAATGTTTCTTTCACATTGAAAAAATCAAAATTCTTTAAATGCCTGTCATTTAATTTGGAACCATATATTGTAAATATTATAACTTCATCATGGAGAGCTTTTAGCTGATATTTTGATTGACTTGGGAATAAATTCTAGTCTAAAAAATTATTTCAAATGATGTAACATAATAGCATACATTTTTTGGACTTCATAAAATTTAAAATTGTGATTTTTGTTGCCACCCTGGAATGCTCTTTCCTATCATGCCAAGTTTAAATAAAGTGGCATCTATGATCAAGATGATTTTGTGTGTTTAGATGCATTAATCTAACATAGACGTCTGCCCACAATTAATGACACTTCCTGCTATTGATCTTTGTATTCTAGTGCTCTTCAAGCTGGTGGTATGCCTTCCTAGAGTAGAGATTTGAGACAAGAACATTTTTATTAAATGATTTAAGCAGTATGTTAAATTATAGCAAAGATATAGCATAAAATATTCCTTGTTGTCTAAGGAGTACACTGTAAGATTATTACTTCAGAACATTAAGTTACGCTAGTCTCGTTTGCAAGTTTTTGAGTGATTTTATTCCATAAAGCATGGCCCATCTGTGGAATAGTTATCTGTATTCTCCCTAAGATTCCATTGGCAGAAGGGTAAACTAAAATTTTTGCAGATGAATTCATAGGAATTTGAGGTATATAACACTAAAATACCTGCCAGATAGGCACAGGATTTGCTCTGAGGGCACCATGTGGACCATTCAGTGAAGTAACCTTAGATATGCTTTTTGGAAAGGTTAGTTTTGATTGCAGAGTACGGCACCTACTGTGAATTGAGGTCCGTAGCCTGTGTAAGGATAATGTATGCCATGGCTGGGAAATACTCAATTGCTAGCATTTTCATGCGGCTTGTGTAATTGATCACACAAAAGGTACGCTTTGGAATCAATAGCTGCTCTCTTTTTGGATGTTTCAAATTTGTATAATGTTTTTGCTGATTTTTATGTAAACTTAGCCTATATGATTCAATTGAGTCTAAGCTTACTGTATTTTATTGGTCAAATCTGGTAAAAATGGACTAACTTTTATGATATTAATGGAAATACCCTGTGATTTATATTTATATATTCTTGTGTTCATCTTATTTTGTGGTTTAAATATGATTTCATTTCTGCAATTTTTGAGATGTCATTCTTCTGCAGCTGTTCTCAGTTATCATATTTTTGCTGGTGCAAGTGTAGCAACATTTGAAAATGTTATAAATATAAGGAGGTATTATCCATTTCCAGTTCAAATTTTGACTGCATTTCTCATTTGGAGGGGGGTATTTTTGTGTAGCAAATGTATTTTGTTGGTTGATTGAATAGTAGTGACTGGTTTCAAATAATTTTGTAATCATATTTTAGGTAGTCTATATTATACATGTGTGTGTATATCATTATGTGTATATTGTACACACACATGCATATACATTTATGTATATATATATATATATATATATATATATATATATATATATATATATATATGTATATGTACATACATATATACACACACCCACATTCATACATACATATAATACATGTACATTAATTTGTAAGGTGTTCACCTTGCAGCTGTTTTCTCTCTCTTACACAAATTTGTTTAGTTGCCCATCTCTCTCTACTCTCTTGTATCCTCGGAATATTTCAAGTTTTCCTTGGACATACTAATGATTCTTTCAATTCCTTCTTGCCTTCAAGGGGTATTCATTTAATTCTTTCTTTGGTGCATTGCTCATTGCTGCCATTGTCGCTGACTCTAGGTCAGGTTCCAGGCCGGCCTGCGGGCGGTAGACACGGCATGGTGTTCGGTTCCCGGGCTACCCCTTCCTCCTGCACCACCCCTCCTGCTTCTTCCTCTACCCCTTCCCCTCTGACACTGCCCAGCTTGGCAGCGGGCACAACCCCATCAGGTGGAGGTCTTGTCACCTCTGCCAACACCACCACCACCAACACTGCTGCCCTCCCTTTGGTTTCAGGTACTCCTTTGACTTGGTTTGCTCTCTCATGCATTGCTCTTGCCTGCATGAATTACTCAAATTTTGGTTTGTCTTATCCCTGTTCCAAAGTTGTGCTGATTTTTTGTCCTCGCTATTTTAAGATATGGCAGTCCATTATTTTTTCAGCTTTTTTAACCATTGTCAAAACAATACCTTGATGTGGTAGTTAAAGAACTTGCACGGAGCCTGTGTGTTAAAATATTATTTGTTTTCAGTTATAAATTTGTTTGACTAATATTTTTGTTTTCTTACAATTTGTTTACATCATTTGCTTCTAATTTAACAGTAGTGCATTTAGTGTGGGGAAGTCCTGTGCATTCTAAAATGTCAGTAAGAATTATATTATTTTTAGTGTTAATTCTTCATCAGAGTATATCATTGAAATGAAAATTGCTGCATGCGTAGGACTTATAACTTCTGAATGGTGGAGTTTCTATATATAAATGATTTAATGTGCATAAAGTCTTCATAGTTTTTTTATGTGACTTGATAAGCATGGAAAAATGTTTCCAGCAGTTGTGTGCATAAGAGTACTTGCCAGGGTGGCCTATTATTGATTCTTGCTTTTACTTAAAAAGAATGGTGTAAGTTAGGGATTAACTTGAATTTCTGATTAATTGATTTGCAAGGTCTGCAATATGGTAATTAAAGCAATACATTCACCAAGGTCTATTTGTTACTGCTGTAATTGCTAATTGGCTGAGTGATAGTAAATTATGTATTTTAAATGCGTGATTAAATGCTGTACTCATAGTTTCGATGTTTGTGTAAAAACATTTTGGTGCTCCCTTGACTGTTGTAAATTATTTGCTGCATACTATTTATTGCTTCTGCAGTTCCTTTCATTTCACAGAATAAGAGCACCTACACAGTTATTGGAGTGGTTATGTATACTTCCAGTCAGCTAAACCAAAGCCACAGATTCAGGTTAATTTTTAAAATTGTTTGTCTGGTGTAAAAGACTTTTTGGTTTGGTAATGCACATGCTCATTTATCAAGCATGTGCTAATTAGCCCCTGCAACTAATCATGTAAGTCACAATGTACAAGGTCTGTCTCAAAAGTAATAGGACTTCATTTTGATTACTTCTATTATCAGAATTGATTCATTCAATCAAAAGTCCATTAAGTAGCACCTGTGTGCATCCCCGCCATGGGTTTTCCACACCTCATATGCCTTCTGGAAGGTGGTGCCCAGAATGCTGCAAAATTCCATCCTGGCTTGTTGTAATCCTTCCACCGAGTCGTGCCGACGTCCCTTCAGCCTGAACTTGAGTCAAGGGAAGAGGAAGTCTGGTGGGGCATTGTCGTAAAGCTTTGAATCCACGCTCACATGGTGAAGAAACTCTTGGCAGATCCCCGTGGCAGTTTCCTTTTGTTCATCTGACAGCACTTGCGGCACTAACTTCGTACACACTTTTCTCATGCCCATATTTTTGGTCACAAGTCTATGCACAGCACTTTTAGGGATGCCAAGTTCATCAGAAACCATGCAGACACAATATCTGCGATCCCTGTCCAACAAAGCCTTCACTCTTGCAAGATTTTTGTCTCTTTTTGATGTCGAAGGGTATCCTGAGTGTTTGATGTCTTCAACATTATCTCTACCCTCCTGAAGCAACTTCTGCCCCTCAAAAACACCCGATCTTCCCATAGCGTTAACCCAATAAGCTACCGTGAGCATGCCATGAGCCTCTCCCAGTCTTGACGAGTTTCATGCAAAATTTAATGGCGTAGCGCTGTTACTATATCTGGTTCATGATGGGGTGTAGCAAGGTCATGTTATAGCGGCTTCACAAACGAATGATCCACACTCAACCAACTGGCAGCAGTTAGGAGCCAACTGCTGCCAGCCTCCAGCCTTTCCTGAGACTCACCTACCACGAACCCAGCCAGAGGAACTGCTGCCTGCTTGTTTGTCTATCCTGGAGAAAATTAGTCTTACTACTTTTGGGACAGACCTTGTATAGTCAGACCTCCCACGATTTGTGATCTGCAAGTTATGCATCAAATGACTAAGAATTTAAACTCTAATATTTTGCCCAGAAAATTGTGGATTGTGACATAGGAATTGGAGGTATCAGGGTAAGTGATATCAAGTGAGAAGCAGCAGAACAATTCTAAATAATTTTCTGAAAAGTTATGGTAAGTTAAACAAGTGTGTACTTCTTTTACGTCGGTTAAACAGAAGTGATTATTGTTGAGTTACTAGTAGTGGGCCTAATTTAAATGCAAGGCTCAACTGAAGTACTGGTATTGTGACTTTCAAACAGTACATAGGCTTGGTACCAGATGGCAGTATTTTTGAAATTATCGAGCAATGGGTGGGATCTAAATGTGTTTTCAGAGGAAAAATTTAAAAACAATTCTATTCATATATTTTATTCTTGACCCATGCTGAGACCTTATGTAAAGCCTTATATCTATTGGCATGCCATGTTCTATATATTAAGCTAGTGCAATCACCAAGCTCAACCACTAAAAATTTATAATGCGTATTACAATCCATACAAAGACCATGCATTCTAAGAAAGTCAAAAGCAATGATGAAGATAATAACTAATGAAAACACAAGCCATTATTGATTGTTTTCTGGGTGATGTCTTTGTGTATGTCATGAAAAAAAATGAGCAGTGATTACTACTGAAAGTTATAGGCATTAGCTAATAAGTGAATAAAGTTACATTTGGTAATAACAACTGAAATAATATGAAACTTCATAGAAATTCAAGGACTCGTAATATCAACATTCCATTTTCTATATGATATCAAGGGGAATCTTAAAAGATGCAAGTAAAGTGTGATGTAGTTTACCAATGCGGCCCCTCATTCAGGAAGTAATTGGGAATGCTCAAGATCCTCAAAAACTTCTGAGTAATGTGTATAATTTGAAGTTCTGTATGAGAACTGGTGATATTCCTTTTACTTAGCGAGACTCATTTGTGTTTGACGTAAATTTTTCAAGCCCTGACAAAAATCCACTCTTACAAAAATTACAGTAGAATTAATATGTTGATACCAATGTCATGTGCAGCAATGAGGGATGGGAAGTTCACAAAAAAGGGATAATATAACATGTTTGTAATGAGTAAGTCAGGGCTGGCAAACTAGTAATAAATGGCCATGCTGTGTATTGAGTCATTTGCCTGCTACTTCAAGCTTTTTCTCTAGTTTCATTTCAATAGCTAATTTCTTATAAATATTTTTACCTGATTGCAACTTAAGCCATGGGCACATAATCCCTTATGGAAGTGTAATTAAGAAAGTTTTTTGAGCTATTATTATATGTGGCTATGGACTTTCGAAAAATGGAACCAGTAGGGAGAAGAAAACTATTTAGTGTGTTATTGTTTTTACTGCATTAAAGCAGTTGCTAATGAGAAAGGTGGTTCCTGTATTTCCTCTTATAATTTGAAATGCTTGGCGCAGCATGTTTTTCGGGTGATTCCATGTGATAATTGATAGAATGAAATGCAGTAAAAGCACTTGTTTGGACTTCTCCAAGGACCTATGTGAGGCAAATTTTGGGAAGGAAAAGTTCAGCTGACTTGTGACAGCTAAAATAATCAGGCTGAAAATAGTGTCACTGGTGATACATTTTCTTTACTAAGCGCTGCTTGAAAAGTCTTTTTTACCCCTCTTCCATCACCACACGAGTATATTTAATGTAAAAATTAACCTTAGTTATCAACAGGAAGGTTGATTGGAGAGGTGTGCATAGAGCCCATATAGTACTAAGCCGAATAGCAATTAATATTCTTACGTCAGGGGAAGGGGGGGGGGCACTGCCTTCTGTGGTATCCCAGGAAGGAGCTGGTACACGAAAAGTCACGCCTGAGCCTTCCAGTCAGTAGCCCAGTGCCCTACCCCCTGGACTAGAGTGGAGTGAAGAGTATTTACAAGTAGGGGTTAGAAATTCATGAATCCTGCTTCAATTTTGCAATTCTTACTTACAGCAGCTCTCATTATTACCATCAAATGTGCTGGAGGTTTACGTGCAAAACTTATAGAAGGGGTTCTTAAAAAAATTTGAAATAGTGAGAAAAAATATTTCATGGTAATGCAATAAAGGGCTTCTACTGAAAAATTTTGATTTTTTTGTGAATTAGCTATTAAGGGTTTCACTTAATCTTGGTTTTAAATACTGAATGAAATTTTGCTCCCTTCTGCCTTCCCACTTGCAAAATTTTAGCTTCAACAAAAACCGTTATTATATATATTTTAGGAATATAATTTGGCAGATCAATAATGGAGTTTTTTAAGCTGTGGTTAAAATGACCTTGTATACTATGATTATTGTATGTATTTAGCATTCAGTCAGTGTTAGAAGCAATATGCTACTTAATAGGGAGAACTTAGACTTTTGGCTGGCTTATAGGGAATGCATTGAGTAATTTTTGCTGTGAAGTTATTATTTTTACTGGTTTTGTTTTAAGCTTACAGTTTCCCAATATTTTTATTTCTGTGTGCCTGAAATTTATTTTTCCTGAATGACAAACAATTGTGCACCTAGATGTTATAAATTATTTTGTGGTTTGATTTTCATGATGACTTAATGTTATGATGGACATGTATTCCATTCTCATATGTCCATTTGATAAAATTGAGGCATTTGTCTGACTTTGTTAGTGAGTGCATGGATCTAATGGTAGGAAAGGGTAACATACCAAAGAGTACAAATGTGTTTCTTTCTGTATTCAGGTGGTGTTTCAGCAGTTTCTGAGCCTGTTTCTTCATCTGGTAGTGCAACGATTCTAACTTCTGCCACTGCACCATCACCAAATTCGGTGAATGGCGCATCTCAGCCAAGGGTCCATGGCTCCTCTGCTTTCCCCCACTCCTCTAGTCTAGGTGATAAAAGACTGATCTCTTCTGCACCAAAACTTTCCAAGGTCTCGCACCTAGTACCTATGTCACGGCAACACACAAGGCAACATTCCATATCAGCTGTTTATGACAATACCATAGGAAGTCAAGAGTCGATAGTTGAGAAAGCTAAGCAGGTAATGATTCCTTGAACTTTAAAATTTGAATAAGGAATATAGTGCAGTGAAAACTTTGGTGTTTTTAATGTGTTAGGCCAGTGTTGATATGCATTTTATGAGTATTTTAAGTTAAGATAAGTGGTGTGATAATTTCAAATTGTACTTTCATGCTTAACGAAAGATATCAGGGTTTACAATGAAATATTTTGTAGAAAATTGTACAAATTTAGATTTTCCTACTAATGAAACTATCAAATTGTTTCATTACCATGAATCAAATGTGACCCCATTCTTGTGTTATTCTGTTGTTAGTTCTCCTTAATTAGATTAAGCTAAAATTATAGCCTGGCCATCATATGATTATGGGGTAAATAATCTGCATAATATGCTGTTTCCTTGGCCAGAACTGAGCATTTGTGTAGGGTTTGTGATACTTCAAGACAAGAAATTTGATATGATGTATGTGGGATGAGGGAAGTTATGGTCAATATTGCTTAATATCCTGTTCCCAACTTCTCCCTAAAATTATTGCATAAATGCACATGTAGAGCTAAGTGTACAAAATCCTTAATAATACCTGTTTATAATAATGTACTAGTTCCTTCCTGTTCACAATGAAAATATTACCTTTGCTCTCTCCTTAGTGATATATTGAATGGATCATAAACAGGGTTTCATGACTTCACTCTTAAAAATGACTTGCTTATTGGATAAATTTTATCAATGAACTAGCACATTGGAATACCTTCCGTTGCTCTTAGTAACGAGTATTTATATTTTTATTATTCCTGTTATTTGTTACTTACTAGTTATCTGCTTTTTTCAGGAGGCTTATGTTATGCAAAGGATCTCTGAACTACAAAGGGATGGCCTTTGGTCTGAGAAACGATTGCCTAAAGTGCAAGAACCACCACGCTCAAAAGCCCATTGGGATTACTTATTGGAAGAGATGACATGGTTAGCAGCTGATTTTGCTCAAGAAAGGAAATGGAAAAAGGCTGCTGCTAAAAGAGTAGGTGTCTGACGCGTTTTCATAAAATTTTAAGATGATATTGATGGATAGTTTTTATCATTGAAATGATGAGTGGTAACTGACTAATTGTTACCCAGGTGTTGTAGTTATATACATAATATGCACTATGACTAGATTAATTTGTGAGCTCAACTTAGTCAATTATAAATGCATATTTTTATCACATTATAACCTTGTTATTTTGAAATTCAAGGGACCATTAAATAATGGAGTGTGGCAAATAGGCAGAAGAGTTATTTGAGTTAGAAATAAATGAACTTTAAGATTTGTCATGGTGCTATATCTGTCAATTTAATTTGTGAATGTTTTAAATCATGTTCTGGCCCTTAGTGGTGTTGGCAAAACTTCGCAGTGTGACACCAGCAAGTTTTAAGTCCAGAGATGGGCAGTCAGGGTATATTAATACTGGCAAGGTGGCAGGTATGCCTTAGCTAAGCATTGGGCAACTCGCAAGATCTAGCCTGCAGCGGTAAACACTTAGGCTATGACTGAAAATATAGTCATCAGTAATCAAGTGCAATCACAAGGGGACTAATTAATTGCAATTATCAGTTAGACATTGTTCAGTGAAGTCCTTGGTTATGGTTTGGGCTTCTTTGTCTGTATGTGACCACTTCCTTTGTCCAGTGTGCGAGAAGCTAGTTGTGCTGTTGTAGCATCAGGATAGGCATCAGATACTACCCTAACATTGGCTATTGTTTCTGAGGCTACCTTGGCCATGGACTGGACTGATCCGATCCAAATGGTTCTGTTGCAAATGCATGCCACAAGGTATGGAAGTAAGGATATAGTGGATGGCAATACATTTATATTTTGATAATTAATAATCAGTTTTATTTATGTGTGTATTTACCTGGAGAATTTTAACTTTATGACATGTTCAATAAAAGGAGTAATATTATTGTAGATCTGGAAATTAGATTCCCTTAAAAGTTATGGAATTTTTTGCATGTCAGACCCAGCGGCCATCCTTCGTGACTTAAATTTTCAAGGATTCATATTTCCACGGTTTTCATTTTCTGTTGACTGACTTAGTAAAAGTTTTTTTCAGATCATTACTTAAGCAGTTTTACCTTTTGGGAACATTTTGAAATGAACAATGTCTCCAAGAAATAAGGCAAGATTTTGGTTTCAACTTAAATTGCAAAAAAGTTAACTATTATCTGGGGAATTCCATTTGGAAAATTTCTTAAATTAAACAGTATTGTATTAAGTTTTTACAGTATCTTGTGTTTGAACTTGGTGCTTGTCATCAAGAAGCAGATATTGTGGTCCAATATGTTATTTGACTTTTATCAGATTGGCAAACGTTGTAAAGCTTAGAAAATGTCTACCAACAATCAATTTGTTATTAAAACACTATGAGTTTATGGTTTGTTATGTTCTAATTGCAGAACAACTATTATCTCCATGACTTTTAACCCCTTCCACTTCAATTTATTTTCTGAATATCGTGCCCCTATCCTCTATTTATTTTTTCTGTGGTTCTTTTAAAATGTTATGGTTGGTATTGAAATGATATTTTGTAGTTAGAAATCAATGTAGAATATATTCTTAATTATATATAAATTATAATCAATCACACAACCTGGTTTTGGAACAATTTCTTTGTAACCATCTCTCCTTCTCTTCTTTTCCACGCCTCATCATCACTTTCACATACACAATTTATAATTATTTTATTCATTGATCGGTAGTGTTCACCACACTATATGTATAAAAAACATGGACAAAAACCAAAACTACACCCTGTGACATGCTCCGTCTAACTACATGAATGATCGCATTCAAATTAAGGTTATCGTGAAGGAACTGCGTAGGCTCCACAAAAAATGCTGAGGAGATGACTCATCATGTAATAGGAACACCCTTTTCGAGAAGGCAAACTCTGTTTAAACCGTAGTAAAAACTTGAGGCCAAACTTGCAACTCTGTTGTAGAAACTTGATACTCTTATGTTGATACCCAATATGAAAATGATAATGTGGGAGGATGGCTAAACCAACAGTTCGTCAAAGATTCCAAATTGTAGCTCAGTTTCACCAATAATGCTGCCAAAAATATAATGATTAAAAACTATTTTTAAATTTTTGTGTTACAATAGCATTTATCATTTGAATTTGTAATATGTATGGAAGAGAACTCAATTTATTCATTTCTACATTTCATGGCAATCAAGGCAATAGATCCTGAGCAAGTGCAATTTAAAATCTGCTCTCCATAAGTAGGATTTTAAAAAGTTGACGAACGAACCCTCTTCCCGTAAAAACATCGAGAAGCTACTCGTAGAAAATCATTTTATTAGTTCCAATGCATCGTATTTCATGAAATATGAGTTCTTTATGTATATTAGTGATGGTTTAACAAATTTAAACTTTTAAAATAATTATATTGTTTCCTTAAATAATGCGAAAATTATGAAAATCTAATGACGAGCTACACTCTTCATTGCGTGATTTGGCATTGGAAGTTCATGACGAGCTAGACTTGTCATTTCAGCACAAGGGGTTAATCCCACAATCTCAATTATAGCATTTGCATGTCTTGCGCATCATTGTATGTCTTATTAACCATGCATATCTTCACCTTTAGTGTTCTAAAATGGTGCAGAAATACTTTCAAGACAAAGCAATACAACTTCAGAATGCTGAAAAGACTCGGAAATTACAACTGAAGAGAGTGGCATCTGTGTTATCCAAGGGAGTGAAAACATTTTGGAGTAATGTGGAAAAGGTATGTCTTATTTTATTTAGTTCTGTTTGTTGAATTAATTTCTCAAAATAGCCAAGTGTTGAGTAACCTTTTGAAGCTTGGTTACCATTTTGAAAATACATTTGGTTCAAAAATTGGCGATTTAATTAGAGAGCCTTGTTTAGCTGGTGGAGTACAAGCAGCAGATGCGTCTGGAAGAAAAGAGGAAAAAAGCCCTGGACCAACACTTGAGCTTCATTGTGGATCAAACTGAAAAGTATTCTTCATGGCTAGCTGAGAGCATGGGCAAGGGTGGTGGTGGAGGTAGTACGGCAGCACCCTCTATTGAGGGAAACACCCCTTCTCTTAATTCATCCAGAATTTCGTCCCCAGTGAGGAGAGGAGCCAGTGGTCCATCAGATGGTAAGCTGTGCAGGAATGATGCCATTTTATAATAATGTGTTTTTATACTTAATATTTGGATAAAACCATTATATGCTTTGTTACCAAGGCATCTCTATTTATGACTTGGGAAAGATGTTTATTGCTCCAGTTTCCTAGAATGTGCCCATGTGTATTCATAATAAAACCTACTTTTGGTATTATCATCCCCAAAGTTGACCTAAGATCCATTTTTTAAAACTCTTTCCAGCTTATTCAGACCGTGCAACCCTTAAACCTTAGATTTTATCCTTAGTTATGTGGAGTCACCTACCTACTTGTAAAACATTTTCCCATTCCTCATATCTCCAACATTTCCATTTCCTGAATGGGGACGGAATAGAGACTGTTGGTTGTTCAATTGTTTACATTTTCCTTTATCATGGCGGTTGACACTGCATCTCTCTCTTTACTTATTTAAAGCTGTAACCATTTTTCACTTTAATCTGAAAATACAGATTTGACATTTGTTGGTCTGCAGTATCCAATATGTGCCAAACCCACTTAGTGAATTTCAATGCAACAATTTCAGAGTGTAAAAATCATTCGCATTGACTGGGATTCGAACCCAGATCCCTCAATATCTGGTCGAGTGCTTTAGCCACTTAAGCTACCGAGGCGTCCTCTTAAATTCTGAAATTTTGGGGCTTTTAAAATTCCATTAAAAGTTACTGTTGCGGCATCTCCCGCAGTTTCTTTGGAATTTGTCAAAGGATAAACACCATAAGTGTTTAAAGTTGGCTTTAACCTCGTGGACTGTGGCGCACGAATATGAATGCATGTGACATTGTATGTACGGTATTTCGTCACAACATCTAGTTCCTTTAGTGAAGTTGCATATTTGAAGCCTCATGTTTCTTCTGTGGTTCTCCCTGTGGTTCTCCTGTCTTATTTTCTGTCTTCCTTTGCCCACTAATGGCCTGAGCCATGGCATTTAGAAGATGAATTGCGTGTATCAGTTTTTTTAAGATGGTAACCATTTTAGTCCAATTGGGAAAGGTCTGGGAATGGGTCACCCTGCATACCCCTGCTGCCCCAAAGTGAAAGCGGTTACATGGTTTTAAGCCAATATTAATGCATATGTAATGAATAAATTTATAATTGTGGCTATGTAGGGGCTAAGGAAAAATGTGTTGCCACCATTACTTTGGTTTACTAATTAAACATTGTGTTTACTGATCCTTTTGCTGATGTGGATGTAGTACTCACTTCTAATTACAATCCACCTCCGTAGTTAACCTTACTCATACTCCGTTCTATTTTCCCACTCATACACGCATGTAGTCATTGAAAACATTCCATGCTAAGTGTTTATAGTACAGTGTTGACAGTACTTCATTGAAACTAATTTAGGGGCAACTTAGAAGAACTGCCAGTGAACAGAAACAGGAGTTTCCATTAATTATCAGTGTGGTAGTAACAGTTGATGCATTTCTCTGCTTTGGAAAAGTGTTGAGTTGAGTATAGTCAAAGTGCGCTAGCAAGTGAAGTGGAAAACAGGGAGCAAATTTGCATAGATTTCATTGATCGATGATTAACTTATTTTCGTAACGTCCTGTTTTGTAATTAGAATTTGTGCTTTCTTGCAGATGAATTTGAACCAACACAAAGCTCAACAGATGATGAGCAGACTATAGCGAAAGAGGAGGAGGACATGGGAACACAAGGAAGAGAAGAAGAGATAGAAATGCTTAAAAGGGAGAGTGAGATTCCACTGGAAGACTTGCTCAAGGATTTACCGCAGGATTACTTGGAAAATAGGAATTCTCCAATTAATGATGTTGACATGGAGGAGAAAGATGTGCGTCATATTTATTTGGTTTTTCCTTCTAATGAATTGTTTTATTGCAGTATTATACTTATGTATATATATTTATTTAAATATATATAGGTGGCAGAAATGGATGATGATTCTTCCCCAAAGGGTCATGGTGATGAAGAATTCAAAGCATCAGATAAGGAGTCGTCTGATGATGAGGAGACAATACAGAAAGAGGAGGATGAAGAGGGCAACGTGGATCACCAGCAGGAACTGGATGACTTGAAAGTAAGTAGTCAGTCAAGCTCCATTGGTTAGTTCCATTTTGGATATAAGTTATTTTCCAATTGCATTGTAAACTATTAAGCTTTATCACCATGCGTGAATGAATGTTGAAGTTAAAAGCATATAGTTATTTCAAGTTCTTATCTCACTCAGCATATGGGGAAAGCAAATTAAACTTAATAAATAATTTGAGATGTAGGTCATGGAGAACTAAACACATTTTTCTCTACCTAATTCTATGAGGGATTTCCAAAAAATGCGTACCATTGAGCGCTTAAGAAAGCAATAATATACTCTATTATTAACAATTTTTATTCCTGTATGATTTTCGCACATCACAATTTGGTATAGTGTTTACTATTCTTGAGGTGTTTGTCTGAGTATATCTATCTATAACTTCTATTGTATGATGAAATAATATGTTGATTGCTGTCAATGATTGGTTTTCTTTCTTTGACACACTTCGTGATGAAACATGAGGCATTTGTCTGACATTAGAAGAACTGTAAAATATATTTTAATGTTAACTGTAGGGCATCCTGATGTATTTAATTTCATGAGTTTGTAATAAATGCACTTATGTTTTTAGGCAGAAAATGATATGTCAATTGAGGAACTGATTAAAAAATACTCGACTCTCCCTGATGAAAAGCCCGGTGAGGAACAATCAGGAGGAAGCAAGAATGAGTCCTCGAGTGAGGAAGATAGTATGTATTACTGTTGTCTTTTTGTTGAAGTCTGAGACACATTTGGATTAATTTTATATTAACTGTTAATAAATAATCCATCTCAAAATTTTGTGGACATTATTTTGAAATATGAGCAGCTCAATGAGGTTAATTATCAGATTCCAATGAACCATTTGTTAACTTTATCAATTAAAGGTATCTTTATGTTAATTTGATCGGAAGTAATCGATTATCTCTAAAATACGAGGGTCATCCGGAAAGTAGTACCCGTTCGTGCCGCATGAAGTGCTGACGACGTGAGTAGCCGCTGGACGAGGTCAGATAGCTTCAGTGGCTTGTCTGCCTTCTCTGAGCCAAGTTGCGTGACGCTAGCATTGCCTGTGTTGTTTCTGTGATTGTTTACAATGTTTAAAAAAATTGAGAACGCCGCCAGTTGTGAAGTGAGGGCAGTGATTAAATTCCTCAATGCAAGAAACGTTCGCCCATGTGATATTCATCGCCAATTAAAGGAGGTGTATGGAGACAATGTAATGGACGAGTCGTCTGTTCGGCGGTGGTGTCGCAACTTCAACATGGGGAGGGGGAACACACACGACGATGAGCGTTCGGGGAGACCGTCTGTCATTACAGACCAACTGGTGAGCTCAGTTGACGAATTCGTGAGGAACGATCGGCGCGTCACAATTGATGACATCTGTGAGCATTTTCCCAATGTTTCTCGAACAATTGTTCATGAAATTGTTAAACACCATCTGCATTATGCAAAAATTTGTGCAAGATGGGTCCCTCGCAAGCTTACAGATGAGCACAAAACCAAGCGTATGGCTGCAGCACTGACGTTTTTGGGACGTTATTCTGATGAAGGAGACTCTTTCTTGACTCGCATAATTACTGGTGACGAAACATGGGTTTGTTATGCATCACCTGAGAGTAAACGACAGTCAATGGAGTGGCATCATGCTCATTCACCAAACAAACCAAAAAAATTCAAGACAGTTCTGTCCACCAGGAAACTCATGGCAACCATTTTCTGGGATCGACGAGGTGTATTGCTTATTGATTTTATGGCCCGTGGAGACACTATTAATGCCAATGCGTATTGTGAAACATTAAAGAAATTACGGCGGGCAATACAAAATCGGCGGCGAGGTCTATTGTCTACTGGTGTCATTCTCGTTCATGACAATGCCAGGCCTCATGCAGCTGGGATAACACAAAAACTTTTGCAGCAATTCAAATGGGAAACTTTCGACCATCCACCGTATAGCCCGGACTTGGCCCCTTCAGATTTTCATCTCTTTACAAAGCTTAAAGACTTTTTGGCAGGAAAAAGATTTGACAGCGATGAAGAACTTAAAGAAGGAGTGACCCTGTATCTCAATGAGCTGGCGGCGAAGGACTATGCAGCAGGAATACAGAAACTTGTCACACGTTATGACAAATGCCTTAATTTGCTTGGAGATTATGTTGAGAAGTAGTTTAAAGTATCCTCTTTCAAATAAAATTTTTTATGTTTGTTAATATTTACTTTTGTGTCTTTATTTCACGAACGGGTACTACTTTCCGGATGACCCTCGTATGTGCTTATGTATAATACAAGTAGCTTCATATAAACTATCAGAATGGCCCCCTATTTCATTGTTGAAGCTGATTCAGCTGCTTTTGATGTAAATAATTGAATTACTCTAATTTTGCCAGCAGTGTAATCAATGATGTCTTTTGATAGTAGATTTTGAGGCACACTTATTTAGTGTGCAGTGAAGAAAGTTACTGTTCTGAGATTTGGACTTAGATTTGTTGGATTTACATTTGTGTTGAAAAAGGATGTGTTATGAGTACCTTTGACATTGCCAGGTGAAGAGGAGATGGAAGATGAAGAGGGCGAAGAGGCTGAAGATGAGGAGGATGAAGAGGATGAGGGCAGTGACATGGATGAAGAGGATGATGTCGGGGATTTAGAAAGTCAGGAAGAGCTTGAAAAACAAGAAATTGGCCTTAAGTCTTTGTTGGATGATGCTGACAGTTCTGTGAAAAAAGAGGTAATGAAAATTTTACAAAGTAATTGGGCAAAGTTTTTTCCTTGGACATAGTTGTATGACATCTGCTGTGTGATGAAATAGTGTGTTGATTGCTGTCAATGATTGGTTTTCTTTCTTTGGCGCTCAAGTGATAAAACATTGAGGCATTTGTCTGACAGCAGCAGAAATAGTTTTAATGTGAAATGTTAAAAATTACATTTTTATTGCAATGGCTTGTTAGTTCTAGTTAATCTGTGAACCATATGAAATATTAATGCCAATGCTTCTGCTGAAGAGGGAGGGGGGTTTGGAATGCAAGCCTGGTTGTGTGCAGTTTTATTTCCTCAAAAATGATGTCTGACATGGAGGAGAATTTAGGAGAAATCTTAATTCATCAATGAAAATTATTGATTGATGATATTTTCAAGATTGAAAAACTCACTTCAAGCTTCTTGAAAATCCCAAATGCTCTGGCTACTACAAAACATAATCTCAGCCCTTTCGGTTACAAGTGGTCATCAATTTTCCCTCTTCTCCCCATTCATTTTATTGATACAGGCATGGCCTTGACCTCAGCCACTACCAAGCCATAGGAGCACCAGGTAGTGTCATAACATAATACTCTTTCCCAAGAGCCCATTTGGTTGATATATTGTGGGAATTGATTATTGCTAATGAGGTTGGGTGTCATACAATGGGCTGATGGTATTGATGATAAGTGTATTCTTTCTTCAGTACCATTACTGGCTTTAAACCATAAATCGTAAAAGTTCATCGAGAATAATTTTAAAGCCATGCGGGGAAAAGGTAAATTTCTGAGCCCTTTATGTGCTGTCTCACTCGGCAGCATTCTCTTTTAGTATTTTAATGGCTGCTGAGACCAACTGATGAACAGTGATGCGCAATCTAGGGGCTACCACACGTTTTAATGCTGGAGGCATGTATTAGAAAAATTTTAGAAGTAGTTACCTCTTATTGAAATTCTGTTGAATACTCAAGTAGATGATAGGAGCAATGTACTAATATGATCCCTTAAAGATGTTTAATTCAGTCATATTCTATCATTGGATTAAATCTTTAAATATAAAATGGCTATGTATTCATCTTTTTGCCAATATTGTTTCATAAATTCGTGCAGCTCACAAATGAAGTGTTCTAATTTAGTAAATAAACTTACAAAGTGAAGTCATGTCTAAGATGATCAGGGTCTATGAATGCCTATGTATAATTATGAATAACTTGCCAGGAATCTTAGGAATGCTCTAATTGTTGGTCAGAATTGTGACTTCATAAGTATGTAATTAATAATAATTTTTTAGATAAATAATCAGAGAAAAAATGAAGGCATATCAAAAATCTTTTGATGCCACAGGAATAAATGAATCATTATTTTAACGTTTTCTATCAATTAGGTAGATGGGTTTTGTATTGCCCCAAATATTTTTCATTCATATTGAGAAATTCCAATTGTTTGCCTTATATTATATTCTTCTTCTTTACCATCCACCTACCTTCATGCTATTTATAAAATCTATTATTGTCCTTTCTTCCTCATCGTCAAATGTTCTCCTTTTTTAAATGAAATTTTATATTTGACTGACTTCCTTTCCCTATTGATTCTGCCTATGTTTTCTGCCTGAATAAATTATATCAATGTAAATTACAGGTAATTGAAATTGAGGGTCCATACGCAAAGGATAGATTTGGTAATATGATATATGGCATATGCTTACGTAAGCAAACTTGGTCAACTTGACCTTATATTTCTTGTTCTTAAACATAAATTTCAAATTTTTATGGGAGTTTCATTTCGTAATCTGCATGTATTTGGCCTTGATGATAGTTCATTATTCTGCACTTGACCGCATAAAGTGAGAATTTTTAGTGTTATTAATGAAGAATCTTAAGTATTGAATGGATAAGCATGTCAGCGGAAGTCCAGGGAACTGAAATTAGTAGTTACGAGAAACTGAGGAAACCATTTGAATTCATTTGGCCACCATGCATGCGCATGACCCTGTGTTCTTGCTTAAATTGATTTTCATTCAGTTTTGTGGTGTGTTCCAGTCTCCTACAAACAATGAAGATGCTGGAAAGGAAATATCAGATGTTGCAGCAATGGCAGAAACTTTCCAACCCAAAGGAAATACCCTGTCATCAACAAGTGTGAGTGAAGCTTGTACATACTGTTCTATTGCTTATCTCAATAATTAATAACTTGGTAAACATTAAGTGCTATAAGCCTCTAACCTATACAGTTGGTTAATATATTTAATTTTCACTTGTTGATTTGTGTAAAAGATTTCATTTGCCAGCTTTTTAAAATCACTTTTGAAATTTGTATAATAGTGGTAAATGTTTTTCTGTAGTATGCAAGTATTATTTTGTTTGTTATTTTGTTTCAGGTTGTGACAAAAATTCCATTTCTTCTTAAGCATACTCTGAGAGAATATCAACATATTGGTCTGGATTGGTTGGTAACGATGAATGACCGCAAACTGAATGGCATTTTAGCCGATGAAATGGGATTGGGAAAAACTATTCAGACAATTGCTTTGCTTGCCCATTTAGCCTGTGAGAAAGGTGAGAGAATGTTTTAATTAAGTTAGAGTACAATGCATGTAATTGATGATGAAAATTAGTATATAGATTGTGTCATTGTTGTAATTAAGTTAAAAAGCTAACTACCTGTTAGTAGTTAATAATACTGCTATTATATGATGATTTTTAAATGTTGATTGATGCTCAAATCCATTCAAGGTATCAATTATGATATTAAATGAGGCATTTGTCTGATAATGGCAGTAGTGCAACTCAAAACTTAAGATATATTTTGTGTAAGCTGATCCTTGGTTACATTAGTGGTAATTGATCCAATGTAATCATTGTTCTTGGTTATGTACTTGTCTCTTAGTCTTATGTTTTGTCAGGGTCTTGCTTAGTACTTGTCCCTTAATAATATCATATGTATAGCTACAAGGAACGCAATGGAAATTCACTAGCCTGTTTCTGCCGTCAAAAGCTATCATTAAAACCAAGAAAACTTACAAATTCACACAAATAGGGATGTTGCTGTCTGGACAGTCACAGGATTTACATTGGAATGTTGATATTCCATGATAGCTAGGGACCATTTAGTGTGAGATTATCAAGGTGGTTTCTGGGATAAGTTGGGTGGTCAGCCATACTAAAATTATGGAAAGTACTGGCTGGTAAAAACCTTCAAAAGTTATGGAAAACGGAAATTCGGATAATTTAATTTTCCTGGGGAAAAAACTATTCCTACGTTAAAGGAATATGGATTTTTTGCATTTAATATCAGTGACTCATGAGCAATTTTTTCTCAGCAGCTTTGTCGTTATATATTCTGTAAGAAGGTATCAAATTGCATATCACATTTGTACTTATGAGTATTTGTGCAGTTAATCAGGATGAGTGAGTGTCTGCTGTGTGTGTGTGAATGCTGTAAAAGAGCTAACTACTGTTACTGCACTAGAACTGAGTACAGGCTCTCTGGGCACTTATGTCTGTGAGTGAGAGTAACTTTGTAGATGATTGCTCAGTTGTAAGAATTATTTTTTTTTCACTAAACCTAGCTGCCGATATTCCCGTGTTGTTTTTTAATGAATTCATAATTCTCGTTTGTGTTAGGTCTCATCTAAAATTCCTCCTGCTTGTAGTCTATATCTTATTGTGAAATATGTATTTGGTCAATGGAAAATAGATGCTGATGCCAGAGAATGAAATATGATAATTTTAGTTAAAAACTTTAACGTTACATGCTATATTTTTTTGAAATTTCGTTTTTATTTAATAGTGTTTGTTGTCTTAACTTATTTTTGATGACGTTGTAGAATAATTATGTCTCTAAATCCTGTTGTTTCATATTTAGTATAAAAGTGACTTCAATTTATCATAGTGCAACTTACTGGATAGTTACTTTTTGTAAGGGCAAATCTGCTTGATCAAAAGGTATAAACAATTATATAGGGTTTTGAATTTTTGAATCTCTTTATCCATATCTATTTTTGAATGGCATTTTCTTTCCATTATTGTTAGATTTTTTGAAACTTCTCTTTTTCTTTCAGTAAATTGGGGTCCTCATCTTATAATTGTTCCAACCTCTGTTATGCTCAACTGGGAGATGGAATTTAAGAAGTGGTGTCCTGCATTCAAAATTTTGACCTATTATGGCACACAGAAAGAAAGAAGGCTTAAGAGGACAGGTAAAATAATAATTTCTCACGTTTATTATTGGCTCATTTGATTTAGTAATTTAGTTCCAAAATCAAGGCAAGAATATTGTGTATGTAGGTGATTGAGAAATGTACAATGCAAGGACCATCTAAAGTAGCCTTAAAGTTGTGATATGTTGGGTATTTTGAGAGCAGAAAAAAGTGGAGAAAATTGCAAATGCATTATTTAAAAAAAATGCATTATTGAACAAAATAAAAATTTGTGATAATTCACTCAAAGACTATTGATTCATGATGTTTGAGAATCTTTGACGTAGACATTGAGAATCATTTATGTTAAGCAGTGACTTTCAACTTGTTCCTTGTCATGTCTGATTACTGTGGTATATAAATAGTGACACACAACCAATATTTTTTTTGGGAAGGTAAAATCGTGAAAAACTGGAAATATTCCTCAACTTCTGTGAGTTAATTGAAAACTGCTGACACATGGGCTTCCCATGAAGGTTGTCGGCTTATTTTAGTTGGCTTCTTTGTAGTTGGCACTTCTCCATAATGGTTAATATAACTGCAATAAGTACTAATAATTGTTTCATCAAAGTTGTACTCTTAAAAATTTCATTTTTGTAAAAGCTATTCTTTTGGTTTCTACAAAAGGGTAATTTTCTGCAATTCTTTTCTTTCTTTTATGCAAGTTTTCATAAGTAAGAATATAAATTGATGATAAAAATCAATGAGGGAACCATGTTAGTGCATAAAATGAATCAAGAAGAGTTTCTATTTGAAATCTTTGAGACTGCCTTGACTTGGATGGTAAGGCCCAATTTTCTGGGCTGATGATGTAAATCCTATTTCATATGAGGGTTATCTGAAAAGTTCTTGACCTGATGATGAAAATGGCAATTCATGTTTTCAAAAAGTTTTATTTTGCAACATAATCACCTTTAATATTAATACATTTCATACAGTGGTGCTCCAGGTCCATTACCCCGTTTTTGTTGTGTTCTTAAGTGCAGCCAAGTACTTGTCTACGTCTGCACTTGCTTTTAGATTTGTCGGAAAATGTTTGCCAGGGAGGATACTTGTTTGTTTTCAAAAGAGGTGGAAGTCCAAGGGGCCCAAATCCACGGACTAAGGTGGATGTTCCAGGACTTAAATGTGCAAATCCCTGAATTTTCCCATCGCCAATACACTTTAGTGGAAAGGTGCATTGTCCTGGTGGACGAAGTTTTTTTCCTTCTGTACGTGCTTTCTTGCATTTTTGCATCCATTTTCATTAGAAGGCTAGAATAGTACACTTTCAGTTGTTTTAACTTTGTCAAAATCATCCAGCAGAATTCCTTTCGCATCCTAAAACACTAATGTCATGGTCTTTCCTGTTTTTGCCTTGTTTGGAGCTAAAGAACTGGGTTCTTATCCATTGCATCATTGGTTGTTTCAATACTGGTGTGTAATGGTGAATCCATGTTTGGTCCATTGTCAAATGTCGATGCAGAAAATCACTTCTTTTTCGTACAGCGTGCCAAGTGTTGTTAGTAAAATGTCATCTGAATTTATTTTTCATCCAAAGTGTGTGTGTGTGTGGCACTCATCTTGTACAAAACTTTGTCAAAGCATTTCCTCATGTAATCATTGTGATATCCCTACAATATTGGAAATTTCATGGGCCTTCCATGATCTACCAAAATCATATCGTGCCCTTTTTTGATGTTTTCTGGTGTGATTACATTTCTTGGAATTCCTTGGAAGACCCTCAGGTGGATCATCTTGAAGGCTTTTACAGCACCGTTTAAACTTGGCAGGCCATTTCTTCCCGATGGAAATAGGAGGAGTCCCCATACCCATTTACTATCCTCAAATGAATGTCTGCATTTAACCTCGTTTTACAAAGAAATTAATGCTCATTGCTTGATTTTTTACATTTCTATCAATTTATGCTACGCAACTGATTCAAACGACTGTCTGCAGCAAATTGTTCAATGGAATGACTTGCCTTTTTACATGTGAATTACTCACAGTTGTGCGAAAAAGGTAGAAAAAATCATGCAAGCAGATTCCATTTATGTAAGAGGCTTGAGTAATTTTTGAGGCCACCCTTGTTCATAGTTTCAGTTTGGGTTAAGTTTTGTTTAATTTTTGTCCTGACTTTGTGCATGTTAATGTATAGAATAATGATGATTTAATAATAGCTGTTGAAATGTTCTCTTTGTTATTTTAGGATGGACCAAACCAAATGCATTTCATGTTTGCATCACATCATATAAACTTGTAATTCAGGATCATCAAAGCTTTAGGAGGAAAAAGTGGAAATATTTGATTTTAGATGAAGCTCAGAATATTAAGAACTTTAAGTCACAGAGGTGGCAGTTACTCTTGAACTTTCAAACACAGAGGTAAGGATGTAGGGAGCGTTTAAACAGAAATAATTATTGTAATTTTTGTCCCTTTGTCATATCTTACCTTAAATTTTCAGGCGTTTGCTTCTTACTGGAACTCCACTGCAAAACAACTTAATGGAGCTTTGGTCCTTGATGCACTTCCTAATGCCTCATGTGTTTCAATCTCATAGAGAGTTCAAGGAATGGTTTTCAAATCCTGTGACTGGTATGATTGAAGGAAACAATGAATATAATGATAGTATTATCAAGCGATTACATAAGGTATGCCTCAAAACTGTTTTCTGTATTTTTCTATTGTTAATGAATTAAAGTAGCATAATTGAAAATGTGTATTCCAGGTCCTTCGTCCATTCCTTCTGAGGAGGTTAAAAACTGAAGTGGAGAAACAGTTACCTAAAAAATATGAACACATAATTTTGTGCAGGCTTTCAAAAAGGCAACGTTATTTATATGATGATTTTATGTCCAGAGCAAAGTGAGTTTAACATGTCATTGATATGAAAGTGAAATGAATTGTTTGTTCATTTCCCAAGTGCTGGGCCATCAATATACATAATTAAATTAATATATGCTTATTTTCAGGACCAGAGAAACATTAGCTACTGGTAATCTACTAAGTGTCATTAATGTTCTAATGCAACTTAGAAAGGTTTGCAATCATCCAAATCTCTTTGAATCTCGTCCAACATTTTCGCCATTTCAGATGGAAGGCCTAACTATCCACATACCGTCATTAGTATATCAAGCTTTAGCTTATGACCCATTTAAGGTAAGCGGTAAAAAAAAAGATAGTTTGTTGATCCATCTGGGTGTGTCAGGTTAACACTCAATATTTAATTGAAAAAACAGAATTTTAGTTTATAGTGAAATTTCAGTATAGCGGATGATCTAAATAAATTCTGGCATTCTGGGTTCTGGTTATGTCTTTTAAAATAAAAAATTTTGGAATTTGATATTTTTCATATTTCTGGCGAGTTACCCAAAGAACTAACAGGATTGGAAAGTTTATTCTTATGAACCACTTCATTGGCTATAATCCATGCTTTAGCCTAATTATTTCATTTTGATGGGTGATTTAGATTGATACTTGGAAAATTTTTGTTTTTTCCATTAACTACATCAAGATTCATGATGCATGTAATATGACTCAGGATTCCTCTGCATGTAAAGTTTTACTGTTGGTATTGGTATTATTTTTTGACGGTTTGAAGGTTATTTTGTGACAAATTACTTCAAACTTAATGCTGTAATATAAAATAATTATCTTTTTCCAGCATATTGACCTCTTCAGTATAAACCTTCTCCTGGTTCAGCTTGAACTCTGCCTGACTGCCTTTGTTGCGCATCGCATGAAAAAATTTCAGCCTCCTCGGAGGCTAATAGAAGAAATAGACAACCTACCTGATCCTCCTCCACGGTGTCCCTCTGGAAAAATAAGGATAAATGTTCGTGCTCCTCCACCTCGGCCAGTAGATGTGAGCATTGTCAAAGAAGAGCCAGGTGTACCAGTTGAGGCAAAGGTGGGGACATCACCAAAAGTCAAACCTGTTGCTGAGGTTGCTAAAGGTAAAGGAAAATAAATTAACTCTCTTTAGGTAGTTAAATAATAATTGGGTTGAAAAATGTTTGATGAATCTTGTAAATAGGAAAAGCTTCATTTGTTATCAAGTAAAAACTTTGGTGAAATATTTGCTTCATGTATTTTGTAAGTCAGTTATAATAATATATATCTACAGTAATAATAATAATATATATCTACTAATGATAATTTTCTGTGTTTTGTGAATTTTTCATATGTTACTACCAACATTTAATTTTATCAAATATTTTAATTTTTTAAGTCCTATTATATTTGAAGGCTTATTGGACTTAAATAAAATTGACTGGCAACTTTTGATATCCATTGAACATAACTGATCCAAGGCTCTTGTTTTATTTTGTGTTGATCTCTCAACACATTAATTTCTCTCAACCTGCTGTGTTATTCATTGATTATACTACTGAACAAAACTTCAGTAGGCTCAGTCTTAGGGTAATAATATGGCTTTGATATTCTTTGATGACGACAGGAACATCAAAGAGACTTGATTAGTCTTTCACTTTTAAGCTTTGCTAGAAAGTAGCACTCTTTGTTCTTCTTTATCCATTTTTTATCTTAATGGCTCCTTTATAAATATTCCTCTCTTTTAGTCTTCTCTTTTTTTCTTGGCCATCCTCATGAGTTGTTAAGACTCGACTTCCTTTTCATGTGCGATATTCTAAACTCACCCTAAGTAATGATGTCAATGTAAAATACAAAACTGCCTAATTTTTTGGGATAATCCATTGTCCATTTTTAAACAAAGCCTCATTCAAGTCTTACATATTTGTTTAATCCTGCTCCAGTTTTTTGCTTCCTAGTAGTTTTCTTGTTCCAACCCTACAATATTGTCATTTGTTTCTGGAACCATCTCCTCCAGATAAAATCTCCTTCCTACCAGTCATTACTTAATAACATTCCCAGTGAAGAATGATCTTTGCTTTTAGTGGTGCATAACCTACCAAGCTAAAGACCGCAGAGTATCCATTAGCGACCCATTGCTTGGGTTTTTCCTTGGTTTTTGGTGTGCTGTGGTATATCAATGTTTAATCGACTGTGGAAAAATTCCTAATGTCCTTTAGGTTACACTGGAACACCTACAAGTCAGCCTTGTAGTATGTCATGTGATTTTATTTGGGATCAACGGTGAACGATCACGGCACCCATTTTGCAGATATCATTCTTCTGACCAAATGTTGATTAAAAATATTATGTGCTTATTTACCTTAGGAGTCAACTCAAGAATCAATTTTTACTCAAGAATCCTATAGGATTATGAATTTTGTGCATCATCAACTTTGTGTCATCCATCACCATATCATGGATCTTATTAATAAGTTCTGGAGCAGTGACATAATCATAGCATTCAGCATCCCTTGAGCCCATATGGCCCGTCAAAATTTTCAAACCACTTGTAAACCATTCTAATAGTGGATACAAATTTACTTACTATTAATTTACATTCTAATGTATATCAAGCTTCTATTTAGTCTCCTGAGGCAATATCTCTCATTGCATATTTAAATAAACACAAAATTCTCCTTCATACGTATATTTTGGAAATCATTCAATGTGCTCTATTCAAGCGAGTGCTAAACACAGACTTATGACTGATCTCACTCAGAATTGAAGTGTTACATCAAAAGGGGATACTGAAAATAACTTGCACACCAAGTATTGGTGCCATCTTGACTTTGCATCAACTTTTCCAACTACCCAAGCATGGTACCTAAATGTCACTTGCTGACTAGGACTGTGATTATGGATCTCTGGTCTACTTCCTGAATCTTGTTAATTGGTCTAGCCCTGTCGTGGGTAATGAAACTAGCGAGACTAAAATTGTTTTGGTCTAATGATTGGTAGCTAACAATTTTACAGCTGGTGGTCATTATTGCCCCACACTTAGTATGCATTTGTATCAGATTTTTATTGGATATTCTCATATGCGCTTATCTGTCTTCTTCTCTATTTCAATTTAAAGAAGCTCATGATTTCCTGTTTTTATTGTATTCATTTTTAGGTGTTACCTTGAGAGTCCAAGGAGGTTCCCAAATCCATGGATACTCCGTTCAACTTGTGCAACATAATGGTGGTGTTAAAGGTAATTCCAGGATGAAATTTATTCATAAATACTACTTGTACTAGATGAAAGCAAATTAATGATTGTGCACTATATTACAAATGAAAATCTGGGCTTTTCTCCTTTCTCTTTCTCCCACGTTTCACTTAAATGCTCATTAAATAGCTCTCTCCATATTATTATCATTACTATGAAAATGACAGAAACAAGCATAATGAGACACACCCCATTTAACTAATGAGAAATATTGAGGTAATGTCAAATATATTACCAGTGCAGTAAATGTTCAGAATATCTCGTTTGTCATTCCATCAGATCCAATTTTCTAGGATAATATGCGATGAATTCATTGAAATAATACATGGATAAAATGATATACAAAATGAATTAGATAAATGCTAGTGAAAATCTGATATTGCTGGCTGATTATAGCCATTCATTTCGAAAAGCTTCAGTTGATTCAAATTTTAATAAATTATTTGTCAAACATATTTCAAAAGTACACAAAAAAACAAACATTTCATGGGATATTAAAGGTAACATTTTCTATTGGTTTCATGTCTATTTTGGTTTCTATCAATGCAGCATCCCACTCCCTGAAACCTCAGTTATAATGTTTTTTTACATCCATCCCTTTCCATTGTAATTAATTATAAAAGCAGTCACTAAGGGGTTATTCAAAGAAGACATATTTAGTTTTAGGCTACTTCTGTTTCTCTCTACCTTTTTATGCTGCCTCTGAACTGAAGCATAAATTGCCTTGAGTTAAATGGTCACCCAACTGTGAAGTCGTCTATTTGCTGTTAAATTTTAAAAGTTGGATAAAGTGAATTTCATTTTCACTGCAATAATATGACCATTGGTTAATTTATGTATTGTGAGTTTGTACAGGAATCCGTTATTTCATCTTAGTACACTACTGAGCAGTGTACAGGAGGGCACATTTTTATAAATAGAATGTCTTTAGAATTTTTAATATTGCTATTTATTGAGTGTTCATATTTTTATTAAGTGATCCAATATAAGCACCAATGGCCCTGGTGGTTAGGAATTTTTTAACTTATCTTCCATATATTCTCCTGTGTATATGCTTCCAATTTCTTTTGCATTGAGTGTCATTGTGGTACAACTGGTTATGCCACCATTGCAGGTATTTGTGGTGATATCTTCACCAATGTTGTTAGAATCAATGGTTATCCTTGATTAATTTTTTCTAGTATTGGATATTTTTTCTCTACAAGAAGACAGTTGTTTACAAAACTTATTAAACTAATTTAATGCATGCATTTTCAACATGTGTTTACGATATATTGTCAATGCCTTATCAAATCAATTTCCAAAGCTGATGCCCATAATGTATGCTAGACTCCTCACTCCCTGATTTACTCCTTTGTTGCATGAAGACAATAGGATGATAAATTGTGAACTTTCTGATTCAGACAAGAGAATTACTCTTAGACTAGTGACCCATTTCAGTATTTGGTGGGACTCAGCGAACACTGGAATTCTATGTTAGAAGTGCATTTTGCTCATCCCAAAGATTTCCATTAAATACCATTTTCACCATCACCGTGAAATTATTTTCAGCCACTGTAACAACACTGCATTTTGGGCACTGAAATGCACATTGTTGGACCTTCAGGCTTTCTTAACACAGATGTTGATACAATTTTTGAGTTCCTCTTTGTGTGGATTATTTTGTGACCATGTTTTGCAACTTGCTAATCATTAAGTCATATTAATAATAAATTCAATTAACTATGGAGTCATAAAGAATCCTAGTAAAACTAATTTTTCATCTAAGAACTAACCAAATGATTGACAGACCACCTTCATTAATCTATTCGTAACTCCGGAATGAAACCAGAAGTTGGTGAATGAGAGTGTGCTTAATTGACAGCTGAAAAGGTTATGACCATTATTGCAGTGATTTTAATATTGATTTAGACAGAGAAGAGAGATGTACAAAGGATGATGGAGAGGGCATTATTAATTGAAGTGAAACTGAAGGAAGGAATGTAACTAAATGTTGAAAAATCATAATAGTTTCTCAATAGTACTGAAAATTTTAGCCTCATGAAAAATTTCAACATTTGGAGCTTGAAAAAGGTTTAAAAGAGCCAAGTGGAGGGAAAAAATGTGCACACTATGAAAATAAAGCAATCTATTAATGATTGTTTGCATGGGAGTGCATATGAAAAGTTCTTATATGCCATAAACAAAGTTGTGTGATTACAGATGCCGAGTATTTGTGTACCAATGAAAATTTTATTAATCATTCGTTATTTTGTTCTACTATAGCAACGTTCTTAATTTATTCATATAAATTTCATATGGTAATACTTGTATATGATGTGTATTTTTAATGACAGTGCCAATAAAATATTAGAAAATTTGTTTTCTCAAATAGCATATTTTTTGCCTCTCCAGAATTTCAAACCTGTACATAATATGAAACTTAGACGATAATAGAAAGTTTTCAGGTACCGTATGATTCCTTTATAGGCTCCACCCAAATTTCTGAACATGATAGGAATTGAGGACATGTTATATGCCTTCATGTAAGCAGTAATGGGTGCATTTTTACATAGTCTTGTTCCCTGACAGCATGGGCTTATCTGCGAGGGATTCAAGACATAGAATTTGAACCTAAGCCAGTGCTGTGTATTCCGCAGTTCATTCCTTTTCTTTGGGGTATTTAAGTAAGAATTTGATTTAGCCTACTTGCCATGGAAATGCCATTTACTGGCAAAAAATTTAAGTGAGCCACTCCCTGGTTATACTGCAGGATGGGTGGCGGTGGATTTGGTGAGTTCCAGCCCATGTTATATAAAATAATGTATAAATAAGAAAATAATACATAAATAAAAAATATATATTTATACAACACATACATTTTTTTTAGTTCAGTTGATTCTCCAGAAGATGAGAATCCTTGTTAGTCATGACTGATACTCGAAAAATTACATGGAATGTTTAACTACCCCTGAATTCTAAATGTAGAGGCGAGTAAGATTTTTGCTCTTAGCAGAATCTAAAAATTGTTAATAAAGCATTCCTTGATCATGTGTATCATTATAAACACCATTTGCAAACCTAGAATATGAAAGGGAAATATGTTTACTTAAGTGTGACCTGACGCAATTTTCATAAATATTATTGATTATTTGTACCTATACAATGAAGCTTAATCAAGATTAAGATATGTGCATTTAAACTCGCTTATTTAATTAGTGTTTTTGTAATTTTTGCTTCGGGGATCTTTCACATGATCATATTAGTTTTGGTTACTTGTAATACAAAGCACTATTAGTTTAATTCATCCTGTGCCTGTGAACATCCTCCCTATTGGGTAGAAACGTAAAAGTCCCATGGTTTTTCCATTGTACATCATTCTTCCCATTCTTGTTTCTCTCTTGATGTTGATACATATTTATTTGTAATAACTGAGGCACTTAATTCATCCTCGCCAATATCAACCCAATGATTAACTATTCTCTACATGCATCTATTCTTTGAGGATGTCCCTTAACTGCCTGTATCACAATGCATTGCAATTTGTCTACTGTTTTGCTCTTCATCTGTTCAGTTTGATTAACGTCTTCAGCTATTCCTCAAAACATTATTTTTCAACAATATTGAATTGTACCTGAATAAGTTGCCTTATTATTCACCACTTTGTGTATGAAATTTGAGCATATTGAAATGGTGGACAGCAGAGCTCAGCACAGGAGTGCTTTCAGTTTAGGGTGGTTTGTTTTAGTTATGTTGCACTGAAATTGATGTTTTATTGAGCCAGGTCAAAAATAAATTTCCATGGTTTTGAGAACTTCTCTGAAGGAAGTGTTTATAGCACAAGGATTGATTTAAAGCATTGATAATGTTAAGTCTCCTAACTACAGCTGGAAGGAGATAACGAGTTCTTGTGTTAATCAAGCAAAACAACAGTGACAAGGTTCTTACTTCAATCCTGTTTTGTTTGAAGCTGATTTGGAGGCCAAAGATTTCATGGGTAGTGTTCAATTTAAAGTGTAAACCCATAACATTTTTAGCTACACACCACAGAATTCTTTACATTAAAATTGTGTCTCTAAGTTGTTTAGCTTTCAACATAGATGCTTTTGATTTACCACTAATTGTTATTTCCTCAATTCTATGGCATTCCTGCCGTTGTCATGCTATCCTTCTGTGATAGAGAAGAATTTAACTTTTAATTTACTACCCAATTACCAAACTTACCCCCTAGAAAGTGATCTGGAGGTGGAAACAGTTCTGATCATACCATGTTTTTAAACTATCATATTCTTCCTAATCTTTGCCAGCCTGGTTTTTTCCATTCCTGCTATGAAGTAAATAGTTGCCCATATTTTGACATGTCAGGCAAGTGTTGACCAAAAGTCTGGTAAAACCAGAGATAATATCATTATATATAGATGAAATGCTGGACAGAAATTCATTCAGTAATCATACTTTCTGCTAATGTTTTGTTGTGTAAGTATATATTTGTGAATGTTGATTTTACCTCATGTTTTTGCTGTATTAAAACATGTTACAACCATCCCAATGTGTGTCCTTTCAAAGTCCAACTGTTCGAAAGTTGTGTGCTTCTTCATAGACTTGAAAATTTTTTTTGTCTTCATGTATATATTAATCTAAATTGGAAACTTTTATGGGGATTGAGTAATAAAAGAAGTATGGGAATTATTATATCTCAAGACATTGTGTTAAAGCCTTTCCCTTCTCTATTCACTGCTCAGAGAATGTTGTTCGTGGATATGCTATTACAATTTTAATACATAGGTGTGGCTAGGAGAACCTTCAATCCATATGCATGTTATGGTGATAATTGAATTTATGGCAAGTGCAGATAATGTGGAACAATTAAATTAGTTAATAGTTGCATTAATAATGACTAATTCAAGAAAATAATGTGAGAATTGAAAAACGTTCTTGTGCTTGATGAAAATTCTTCCAGATAATTATTCATGACTTCATACCAATGATTTTAACATATTTTACAATAATTTGCCTACCAGAGGTGGTCACATTTGGATTTCCAGTTGCTATCATATTTGCAGGGTCTTTAGCACTTGAACCTTGACTGAAATTGGAATTTGTAGTGCATAATAAAGCTCAAAGAATCATGGCCACATTTTGTTATTCTATTTACCATAATGTAGAGTCATTTCGGTGTACTCTTCAAAGTTATTGTGATGTTCATAGTCTGTTTCTCTTATATCTACATTACACCTACCCAAATGCAAAAAACTATTGAAGAAATCAGAAGTAAATTGAAAATAATGTCATATAATATTTACAAAAACTTAATACTGAACCAGACAGCTGTCCAGGACTATTTCTAAAAAAAATTCTACTGCCTGGATGGAACTCATTCCAAAAATACCAGCACAAAGCTTCAATCTGATACCATCACCCATTGGATTTGATTTATCAAGTGTGCTTTGAATGCTATGACTTTATTCAATTTTTAAAATCATTTGCTCCTAAAATTTTAAGGAGATGTTTTTCACTTACAAAATTTCATTTATGGTCCCAGTACTAAGAATCTTGGTATGGTAGCAATTGGGGATCCAAAGTTCATAACCTCTCCCTGAAGTTCAGTAACATTACGCCATCCTTCATTCCCAGCTGAGACATCGTATGTTAGGTACCACCCCACTCTGTTATTATACCATATGGTTTAAAGTGCAAAGTTAATGCTTGTGTTATAAGGTAGTAGCTTGATCTCTTCCATGGGTATTTAAATCACAGATTTTCTACTAATCGGAAGATATTTTATTCTGTTTCTGTTGATATTGTGAATCATATGTGTATACAGTATTGGCATAACTGTGAAAATAATTTTATCAATGAAGTGACTAATAAAAAATTACTTCTGCCGAATGTTGTATACATTTATGTGCAAGAACATAAAATTTTCCCTTAGAGCAGAACATTAACTGATATGAAAGCGTGACCTGAGCATATTTGCTACATATACTGCACCCTTTAAAATTGCAATGAGCATTAGTTTTTTTTTAAACCATTTACTGGCTAAATATGTGCACTGGATAAGAATGAGTTCAGTGACTAACCATTATTTGTCTTGGACTTCGTTTTGGTGAGAGCATGAGACCTGAGGAATGACCAGGTCTGCATTGTAAATGATTGCTTTTCTAATTGGGGGCTGGTATTGTTACCCATTGTTAAATATGTGTTAGCTAGTTATGAAATAAGCTAACTAGCAGTTTAATTTATGGGACTATGTTATGGCCATTTACTAAATGTTGAATACTTAACTGTAGCATGTGACATTTTTAGCTGAAATCTGTTGGTAGTGAACAATTCAATTGCCTTAAGAATTATAGCTCTGAAGTTTGTTCACTCTTGGCAAATTCCTAAAAATGTGAGGGCTATTAAAGATAAGAAATGGTAAAGTGAATAAGATCAATCCTTTCCAAATAAATTGCCATAATCCTTGTTAAAGTAGTTAAAACTACAAAATAATAGGAATAGGCAGTAAACTATTTTATAACCCTTTTGGAATATACCTAATTTATAGCTGTGTGTGAATTCCCAAAATAGTAGATTCATTTCCAAAGTGACTTGTCCTTGTGATTGAATTACATTCAGAAAGTTTGTGTAAGGCAATTAAAAAAATGGAATCTTGTTCAGTGTCAGCAATATTTATTGGGAAATGTGCTTAATCTTGAGGGGAAAATTTTGCTGTTTACATGACCTACATTTTCTATCAGCATTTTCACTGAAAACATAACTATGCAGCTTGTCATAATATCTCTATGAGTTTAACTCAACAATTTCATGAATAAAATTTTGAAAATGCCTATTGAGGGCTAATTTAATATCTTCATTCATTTCTGTCGAGTACTTCAATTTAATGAAATTATTTTTTGTAAACCATCTTTCTTCTCATTAAAATTAATTGTTATGCTAGTGTTTTTCCAATTCTGGTTTTTATCAACAATAATCTTGAATGTGTCATCAGTGTGTCTCCACAGTTGAACTTATTTCTACCATTCTGAATATCATAATATGATCTTATCGACATTTTTGAGTCCACTTGACTCGGATGCATTACTTTTCCTTAACAGTGGTGTTCACTTCCTGCAATTAAGGATGTACTCAGAATATTTTGACTTGACTACTACCATTGTCATTGCAATCAAAATATAATTCTATTATAACTAAGCACTTCATTAATGACAGATATCACTGAAAGAGTGGTGTGTATGTGCCTGAAGATTTCAAAGACTAATATTTGTGTAGATGGAACCATACTTATCACCGTATCTTCATTGCCAATGTGCAATACAGCTGCTTTTACTTAATTATGCAAGTACACCACTATAAGAAAGTAATCCAGTGCATTGGATTGCATGTATCCTACATCATTATTATTTCATTGCAAAAATCTTTCTAAAAATGGTGTTCGAAAGTTTTTTCTCTATTCAGCAAATCTGTTGTATCATTAATAGTAAGCAAGTGTTGCTAGAGAAAAGTCAAATATGATGACCAGTGTGTATTAACCTACACAACTGACCTACTCGTGGTTTGACTCACAAAATGCTTCTCAACAAAATCTTAATGCATGTCAAGCAGTACAAAATCAAGTACCTACCTATTTATTGTCATAAATACTCTGCATTACTATCATTTCATACTAATGTTTACTGTCTAAGATGAGCTTAACATGCATAATGTAAGACTTTGGCATTAATTAGTTTCCTAGTAAGCTCAATTCTACTGGAACACTAAGTTTTTACATCAGCATCACAAAACTTCCCAACCGCAAACTAGATGAACCAATAAGTAAGTTTAGGTGAGGAATATTATAAGATATTAGTGTGCTCTGAGGTTGTTAATCATCCAATAATGTACAACACATGAGTTAGATTAAGTTTTGGAAGTGGATACTTTTAATTCAATCATTATGTGACTGTTGTAGTAACATCTACTTTATTGCAATTATACAGAAGAATAAATTGAAAGTAATTATATCATTGAATGAATATTATGTGCGTGTGCAGAATTCTGAGTTACAATAAACAAAATGATCGCTGAGCTGTACATGTCAACAGATATCAATCATTGTAACGGTCTTGAGCCTTCCTTGGTGAAATTTTTTCAATACAAGGGTAGAAAAACACTCGAGTGCAGGAATTTTTGGAACCATGTTCATGCAAAGTAATTAAATTGGTGGAATAGCAATGGTTTTTAACCTTATACCAATTGTGACAAAAGTTTAAAACTTTCAATGATGATGTTTTTTTGTTCCTAAAAGACATGTTTGAGACAGTAATGTTTTCTAAGATGTATCATAGGTTCGGTAGAGTAATATTAAATAATGTAAATATTTAATTGAAGGCATGGAATGATACCAATCATAATTATTTCATAAAAATCTGTCCTGTTACAAAAGTAATTAAGGTAGTATTAATAACTGAAAAATGTTGTATGCTAAGTTAGCTAATGAGAAAACTTAGCCAGGTTTCATGTGATGAGCTACAAAAATATTTGGTGCCTTTGAATCTCCCCATTGTGCACTTCATAGTAATTTCAACAATAGTATAGAGTCTTAATTAAATTCGGCTTATGTAAAAAGATGATAGTTAATCAACTCATTAATTCATCTAGCTAATTGACAAGTATTATCACTAATATCATCGGTCTTCTGTGCAAAAAGGTTTATTGGTGAAATTGAAGTACTGCAATTTAATGTATGTGTTGATTGATCAAGTTTTATTATACCTTGCTAAACTACCTGAGGGGGAATTAGACCAGCTTGCTTGACTAACTTTCTTGACTAATTATAGGCATCATCCTGAAATTAAATTAACTGGGTGTTAAACTGTAATCAAAACCATTAGGGGAAGTCTCTATTTTAATGTTTCTGGCAAGTAAAGCATAACAATGACTTTTACATGGAATTATCAATTATTTTTCGGCCATTATTTTTCCATGCTATGTTTCAGGTAATTGCTACCCTTACTGATGACTGCTGTTAAACTGTCTTGATTTCTTTCTAGCAATACCTGTAAATACAGCAGTGAGTTCCAACCAGCAAGCTTCTACTCATCAATTGCAGACACCACCAGGTGTCCAAACCTCTCAACTAGTTAAAATGAAGTTAGAAGGTGGATCACAAGCCTTAACTGGTGTTCAGCAGAGAATCACCATGCCTGCTGGTTTTGCACAGTTAGTACAAACACCTACTGGGCGGCACATCCTTCTGACATCCTCACCCCAAATGGTTCAGCCTTTGATGCAGGGTACTGCTACTGTTGTATCATCACCTGGTCTTGTGGGAAAAGATTCGCAGACTGTATCAGCATCACTAGCTCGTGTAGGAACAACCACTGGTTAGTAGGATAAAGAGGACATCTTTTATGGCAATTTTTTGCAAACTTTTTGATATCTTTTGTGAAAGCTACATTTCCTATTGCTGGATATCTGTGTTAGTGTTGTTAGTTATTGATAAGTTACCATAATAATAAACCTAAATTCTAGTTTTGGTAGGCTAGAACTCATCTCGGACTAAGCCCCAAGGCATATGAAATTCACACACATTTGGGGCATAGAGACAAGTTGCTTTTTCTGTGGCATTTTTAGTTTCCAACTCAGTTTTATTGTCCAGGAAATTGCATTCCATTTAATTTGTCAATGGGTATTTCCTGAGGTTTGAACTTGAGACTCTCTATTTGTTTTCATTTTGTCTACCCACTATTATAATAATACAAACTAGTAAGGCTATTAACAATAATTATTCAGTGTAAGTTCTCGGAAGAATTTATGGCAAAAAATTAATTTTGAAATTATTGTCTCCACGCAGTTTTTTTGCTTGGACCCACCTCTAAGATTTATGGTTATACTTAATTATCATAAGTGGAAATGGGGAAAACTAAGAAGCCATGTAGCTTTGGCATTCCTAAACATTTTTGTTCATTTTCACCTAATATCCGACAAACATTTTTCAGATTTGAATATATGATTTACACTAATTTAGAATATTGAACCCATTGTTAAAGGGTAGATATTCTCTGAAAGGTGTTCCATTTATCGTAAATATTTTCTGCCTTCTTTGTACCATTATGATAAGAGATAATCATATGGTGCTCTTTGTCGTAATGCAGATATGTGAGAAGTATTTAATTCATCGAGTTTAAAGGTGATTTAAAATGTAATGTTATGGAATTCAGCCATGATGAGGAAATGAATATTATTATTGAAAATGTGATTCCACTAGGAATAGAAAATAAAAAATGAATTAAATTACTGCAAAGGCCATTTAAGGCCAAAATGGTAATGAATGGAATTGTGTGACCATTGATCATACTTATGAATAGATAGCTCAATCCCTGATTTATCATTGAAAAGATGAGTTTTTCTTATGTGTAACTTAAGTGGTCTGAATATTTGCCAATGTTTGATGTTTTTGTTGAAAAAAGTCACCGATTGTCTTAATTCTGAGGTACAGTAAAAAATGTTCATTTCTCATGGTTATGCTGTAAATGATAACTTATCACTTGGGCTTATGGGTAAATTTTGAGATTTTTGCACCCAAATATTGTCTGTAAAACAGATAAATAGAATAATTCTCCCACTAACATTGTCATGTTTATACCCTTAATATTTTAAAATTATTCTGTGTAGCTTTTGTTCACAAAGTATAATGGTTCAATTTTTTAGCACGCACTGGCTTAACTGTAATCTTGATTTTAGAGGACAATTTCTGAAATGGGAACCCCTTACTATCCATTATTTATGGTATTAATTCTTTTAAGGGAGTTGGTTGAAAACAGAAGCGCACACACAGAAAAAATAATTTAGGTCAGGTCTAAAAAAATGTGTCCTGGATTCTTAAACTTAAACTTGATGCTCACCCAGTATACCATACATAAAATTCACTTATTGTTTGTCTTTCCGTGTATTGGTGGTGATTTTCAATTAAGCTGTCACCATATTGTTGTTTGTATGTGAATCATAAATGTGAGTGCTTTCTGTGAGGTGTTTAAGGAAGTGTCTGATCACTTACCTTGTGAAAAACAGAAAGTAGAGAAAAGAGTGGCATTTACCAACCAGTCAGTTGAAATAATTGATTTGGGTGACATAGCCACAACAGTTGCTTAATTTACCAATGTAATGCATTTTCTTTTTCCTGGATACCATCACACTCTTGCCATTCCTCCTCGTAATTTTTTTAATAATTAGACAGGCAGGTACCAGAACTCTCTATATCAGACTGTTACCTTGATGTCAGATACCTGTAGTATTATAATGGGGGAAAATTACCAGCTAAGGTCTTCTAAGTGTTGCAGAATGTGCAGTGATTTGGATGTTAACAATTTTTGTGCATAAATTTTCCATAAATTCCATTTCCTTGCATAAAGCCATCTCTAGTTTGCAAATTTTGTAGTGTTAAAATCATCAGTGGAGATATTATATGTGCCTAAATTTGCTCTATGATTAGAAGATGGCAAAAGAAATACTTGTATTATTTACACTGTAGCAATGCAATTTACAGAAATTTTAGTTAACTGTTTTTTACAATCTGAAATTGGTGTATTTTGGGATGCATTGTCGTTGAAGATGTTTTTGACCTAGTTCCCATGTCCAATGGAGCATTTGCAATCGACATGAAATGGAAAAAACTTCCCTGATATTGATGCAGCAGTTTCCGGAAGCTGCAATATTAGCCCTAAAAAAACCTGTATTGATAAATTATCTATGCGATCATTATTCAGGAATAGAATAAGGTTAATAACAGTGCAAATTATATTAAAATCAGCAAGTAATTTTATTTTTAGTGGAGTTTAAACTAGGGGGCACAGTAGGAAATCAATTTTTGTCCTATGTGAAGCTTCATGTTGGTTCCAGGTGTTTATTGCTAGGGATAGCTCATCCATTCCCTCACTGGATGACCTATAGAATGGTTTTTCCGACACACTCCTTACTCAAGCTGTTGCACTCTCGGTATATCTTGCCTTTTGCTTGTCTAGGATGAGAGTATCAATTTACTACCAAGCATTACCAGAGCTTTCTAAATCTAGACTTCGAAAGGAAAGTCATTCATATAAATGGTATTTGTCAAAAGAGAATTTGAGAATTGTTATTGAGATTTTGTTGCAGAATATCAGATAATTGTGAAAGATGTTATTGAATTTTTGACAATATTATATATCATGCTTCCTGATTGTCTATATCTAATGGAATGTAGTGCTAAGGTTACATTAAAAAGAATCTAAGAAAAGTAATGCTTGGATCAAAACATCCGTTATTCTAGAAAGAAATGTCTAGGCTTTGATAGTGAATTAAAATAAATCCTGTTTAGTTGGTGAATTTTTACCAGAGGAAATCTTGAGTACAGCTGTATTCTTCATGTAAAAGATTAACGTATTTCAAAGTGAAGTTAGAAAGCAATATTTTTGCATGTGTGTGACAATTGAAGTTAATGTGCATAGTGGTGGATAAGTGTTGAAGTCATTCAACCAGTTCAAAAAATATAAGTGGTCAGTAGTTGCTGTTGACCAGGGTTTCTTGTACAATGTATAAATGGCTTTTTTATGTGAAATGGAAGACAATCATCGATTTTTTTCAATTGTGGGACAAAAATGAATGTAAGGCATATTATAAAAAAAATTCATTGTCAATTTATAAATTTTTATAGCAAAAGAAATTGAATCAAATTTGGAAATGTTATTTTCATGATGCCTATGTAGTTACTTTTAAGTTAAGTTTTAATTTTATCCATTTCACAGTTGTGACAGCTAGTGGGCAGAGGCTGACAGTCCTTTCAAAACCTACCACTGGATCACAGGCCCTTAACCCTACCTCTGTGAATCTTGGGAAAACAATTTCAAATGTTCGGCCTGTAATGCGAGTACCACCTCTGATCAACAACAGTTCACAGCAGGTATTAAATCATTGCATTTTTATTTGTATAAGTTTTTTGTGTATCATTATTTATTAAATATTGTTTAATTATATTGTCTCTCTGCATTTTACTTGGAAGTTGCGCTAGCCTCCTTGGAAAATTGTATTCCTATCTTTAAACCAGTAATGTAATTCTCATATTAACTATGAATGTATGCTTAATATTTTCCTGGCTTTGAAAGCATGTAATAATCTTAATCATTTCATCATGATTTGACCACAAAGTAAATATTGTTAAAAAATTTCAAATCTGATAAAATTACTCATAAGCTGGTTTTTATAATGCGAGGCTTTCAGCTGAATAATATTTTCCAACATTGTAGGTGATTTGTATTTAAGCATGCTGTCTGATTCTTTTCCGACAGCTTACTGTGTAAAATTGCTTTTTGATCAGAGAGGTTCATGCTAAGTCATGGTCACAAACATAAGCCATGCCATACGTATGATAGTTTATTTTTGCCTTTATTTGGACAAGTCTTGATTGAGTACATTCTCTACTTGTATAAATTTACTTTTTTAGTTAATTTTTTACGAATTATTTTACAAGGCATGGATTTGCTCTAATGTTGATGTGGATATATTAATATGTCACGAAGTACAAGTACAATAAGTCATTTGCTACGTGATCATTTTATTATTCCTAAGTGTTTTATCGGTTTGCATTGCTACAAAGAAAGCTAATACTGTTCAGTATGATGATAAATAAAAAAAAGAAACAAAATGGTGTTTCCTTAAAGAAAAATTCTTTGTAAAATCTGCTCTTTCTTGCTTTCCATATGAGAGATGGCGTACAGACATGTGATCAAATATATGGGTAGACACAGGCAGCCGTACTATGACAGAGGAGATAACTTATTTTCCAACATTCGTTTGAGGTTTATGTTGAGGTGTATTGTGAAGATAATGTCCTCTGTTTTGCTCAAGGGGAATTGGTTAGTTTCTTCCTTGGAATAGGGTGGATGAAGTTAAGGCCTAATTATATATCACTTTTTATGCAGAAAATTACTCATCTTAATCCTAAAATGGCGACAAAAATACTTAAAAGAAAAACAGGTAAAGATTTGGTAAATTATCTGTTATTACTATGCAATGACAATGGTTTTTCAGACAGAGTTGACAAGGAGAGAGTGCATGTGTTTGTGGGAGAGATCTACTGATTTCAAATTCTGATGACAGTGAAATTGTGCCTTGGAAATATTTCTCCAATGGAGGTGTCAAGTTTATTTACCTTTTTACTTTCTTTTTACATTTTTTCTCTCTTTCCATGCTAATTATGTCCTTTCTTTACTTGCTTTCATTTCCAGATATTTTTATTCTGTACTCCATTGAGATGATTCATTTAATTTGGAAGTAATTGAAAGAAACAATAGTCATATATTTGTTCAAATCCATTAATCCAAGATGTGTGATAATTTAAAAATGCTAAAATTCAGAAGAATTAAATAAATGTCACTAGATGTCTTCAGTGTTTCATTCACTAAATTCAGTTAGCAAAGCATATCATGTTGAAAAAAATGTAGTTATTCATGTTGAGTTTTATTTATAAAATATTGGCTTAATTTTTATCTCTGATTTCAGGAGTCATCAGATCATGTGGCTGTGAATCCTACCAGCAGTTCCAACCACACCCCATCTCATTCCCCAGCAGTTAACCCTAATAAGCTTTCTGCGGTTTCAACATTGGCAGCTGCTCTCACCCATGCAGCCTCCCCAACTATTCTGTCTCCAGGCATTATGGATTTCTTTTCTCAGACTGAAACAAAACTTGTGGAGAGAAGAAAGAGACACGAGCTGGCTGTTCGAAGCCAATCCCTATTCTACCTGGTAGGCTCAACTAAATACTAATTTCTTTAATGAAAATGTTTTTTAATTTGTTTACAAATTATGATATTTGTATTTATTTGAATGAGAAAAGATAGTAATTTCATATGTTTTATAAAGTAAAAATGTTTTTATAATATGATCCAGTTTGATCTGGCCTTAAACCTCTAATATTCTGTTGGTTGCTGGCCACAATCATTAAATTTTTTATTATTAATTCAGTGATTTCCTCTCCTTGCCTTGGGATTGTTGAAGGGCTTGTACTTTCTGGTGAAAATCCTATGGAGGAATGCCTTAGAAAACCCCTCGGTTATCTCACAAAAGAGTGATGACATAATTTGTGTGAGTTCTGGAAACTATGGGACTTGGCCTTCTGGGCTGTGTCATAACCTATAGCAGGATAGGATCCTGCCTTGCGAGGATAGACTTTCATAGTTGTCACCATACAAAATCCTCACAAAGCAGGATAAACCTGGTAGACTATGTAATAATTATAAATCAGTGATTGTAAGGCTTTTATCTGCATCTATGTAGTAATTTGGAAGGTATTACTAAAATGTGAGATCTTGGGTGATTCCATTGGGCTCTCTTGTTGTATTTCATAGGCACTTAAATTTTCAGTAGTACTGGCATAGAAAAATGATAATAATTATTTTCATACAAAACTTCATAATATCGTCCCCTCTTTTTTTGATGAATAGGTTTTTAATATGCTGAATATTTATTATTGGCCAGAATTGACTATTTTAAAACTTGAAGTACGAGGGTCATCCGGAAAGTAGTACCCGTTCGTGAAATAAAGAGACAAAAGTAAATATTGACAAACATAAAAAATTTTATTTGAAAGAGGATACTTTAAACTACTTCTCAACATAATCTCCAAGCAAATTAAGGCATTTGTCATAACGTGTGACAAGTTTCTGTATTCCTGCTGCATAGTCCTTCGCCGCCAGCTCATTGAGATACGCGAGGGACCCATCTTGCACAAATTTTTGCATAATGCAGATGGTGTTTAACAATTTCATGAACAATTGTTCGAGAAACATTGGGAAAATGCTCACAGATGTCATCAATTGTGACGCGCCGATCGTTCCTCACGAATTCGTCAACTGAGCTCACCAGTTGGTCTGTAATGACAGACGGTCTCCCCGAACGCTCATCGTCGTGTGTGTTCCCCCTCCCCATGTTGAAGTTGCGACACCACCGCCGAACAGACGACTCGTCCATTACATTGTCTCCATACACCTCCTTTAATTGGCGATGAATATCACATGGGCGAACGTTTCTTGCATTGAGGAATTTAATCACTGCCCTCACTTCACAACTGGCGGCGTTCTCAATTTTTTTAAACATTGTAAACAATCACAGAAACAACACAGGCAATGCTAGCGTCACGCAACTTGGCTCAGAGAAGGCAGACAAGCCACTGAAGCTATCTGACCTCGTCCAGCGGCTACTCGCATCGTCAGCACTTCATACGGCACGAACGGGTACTACTTTCCGGATGACCCTCGTATTTGCATCTAAATATGTCTGGTTTTTATTCATTTTCTTGAGAATTCATTTGAGCTGGGGAAGGGTATATTTTTCATCACTTTTGTTAAATTGAATATTTATTTTCAAAAAAATACTTTAATATAACTTCAATTAAAAAGTATGGCACTAATAAAATGTATATTCATCGATATGTCAACTTCCTTTCAGGGTATGAAAGTATTGGTAACTTTTTAATTCTGATTCCATGATCGTTTTTTCTGGTTTTTAATGACTTTTTAGATTATTATTTTATTTTAATATTTTTTGTGTTTTCTTCCACTGTAAATCTTGATTTTGAGGTTCATGCATAATGTAACCATGTGTAGAATTGTAATTCAAAATTTTTTTACAAAACCTCAGCTTATGCAGTGGTTTAATTTATGCACAAGTTTGATGCCCACTTTGTTACTAAGAAGGTAAAGGCCTCATTGAGATGGGAACTATTGTTGCTCAATTGTGATTTACCCATTGTGATGCCTCTATTTTCAACAGTAATTGAATCTAGTGAGCACCATGATATAGTCAGTGGAATATTTTGCAAGGTTTTTTAGTCATATTTATCAAGTTTTACTATACGAATTAAAGAAATGGATTAAGTATTTTTCATTTCTTGTTTTTCATAATTTTTATTTTTTTACAGCCTGACCTTGAAGAAAAACTCCAAAAGGAGAGGAAGGAAAAATTATCTAGAATTACCCGCTTCAATGGTCGTCGTTGTGAAGCATATCCCATTTATGGTGCTGACCTGGTGGATGCTGTAAAGTTGATGCAATTGGAATCCAAAGGAAAATCAGTTAGTAGGTGGAAAGGTGAAGGGTACACACACTGTCAGAATGCCTTAAAGGAAGAAGACATCTTATTGCGTAAATTCCCTTGGGGGAGCTCCCATGCGCTCAAGAATACCCTGCACACTCCAGGTCAGCTGGTGGAAAAGTTGATACCTATCTTTACCAGGTGAGTGCTTCTTTCTCTTACTTATTGCTTTTTTTCTGATTGCAGCCAAACCGAAAACCAAGTTTCAATTGATGTGCTTTGTACTCAAATAATAAATGAGAAATAGGAGAGTATTACTTATTTTGCATGAAAAACTCATAGCAATTCTTTCAGTGTTGTATATTGCTATTTCCCTTCAGGTGTTTTAAAGTTAGTACATTTTATTCTTCCATTCAGCAAGGTAATTAAATCTTGTTAAGTGGTAGTTCAGTGAGGTATTATAAATAACTTCTTTTTGTATAGTCCTTGATAATGGAAGTGAGTCATGAAAATCCTAATGAGGTATTGTGTTAACTTGATTGAATGACATTGTTGAGGTTTTCTTGGCCTAAAATAAAGATACAACTTCCCTAAAGACAAGTGTGAGGTTAAATCATTATTTTAGATATGTTTGATTCTTGAAACTCTGATCATACTTATTTATTGAAGTAAGCTTGAACCTATATTTAATAGAATTGATTTTTTTCTGAAGAAATCATGTAAAATTGTCAATTGTGATTCTATTTTATCAGAAACGATAAATTCAAGGTGTTAATTTGATTGTTTTAACTATGCACAGATTTGTGATGTGTGTGCCATCAGCCGCTGCCCCAATGCCAAAGCTACATGTTTCTCATCCTCACCCATCTCATCTCTGGGAGGAGCAGAGGAATGAAGCCTTGCTCCACCATCAACTTACTTCTCGCTGTGACATTCTCCATCCTGTAGCTAGTGCAATGGTTACCCAATTCCCTGATCCAAGACTTATTCAATATGACTGTGGTAAGTTACTTAAAGTGTATGATATTTAAATTGTGTAATTTTTTTATTTGAAAATATAAGTAAAGTTTAAAATGCTGATCCAATTGTGGTTATTTTTACTTTAGGTAAACTGCAGGTGCTAGACCGACTCCTTCGGCAATTGAAAGCAGGCCACCACAGAGCATTAATTTTTACACAAATGACCAGAATGTTGGATGTTTTGGAAGCATTTCTTAATTACCATGGTATTGTGTATTTAAGGTTGGATGGCACCACTCGTGTGGATCAGAGACAGGTAATTTCCTATATGTAAATAAATGTACAGAAAGTTGTAGCTTTTTGAAAAATTTTCAGCGATGAACCTTTGGGTTAATTTATAGGATGAAGTTAGAGCTCAAGTAATACTAAATCCTAAGGCATGTGAAATTCACCCAATAGTTGAGAGGTTAGTTCCTTTCTATATTCTGTATGTGCTAGGAAGATTTAATTTCTGAAAAATTATGCAATTTAGTTGAAGCTTGGGGTTTTCTAAGCCGTTGAGGGTCAAGCCCAGTTTCTTATGTTCTTGTAATAAAGTAAACATGTCACAAATAATAGCTGCATTGAAAAAAATCTTGAGAATATATAAAGTTGCTTACAATACTCAATATAGTGTTCCTTTTCATTGAAAAAACCAAGAAGCTTGAGTTCTGGCATTTGGAAGTATTGTGTCAGTCAATTTACATTCAGACGGAGTTAAATGATGTACAAGTTGCCCAAAGTCCTTTTAAAAAGTCTTTAAATATTTTACAATAAATACCAGTAACTATCTACCAGCCTAAATATCTAGTGCCAGTAGCCATGGTATGTATATTTGAATGAAAACTTACATATTTGGTATATTTAACCATTTTGGCATGTGTCTTGCGGTAAAGAAAACTTTGAATAATTTTACAGAATCGATTAAAAATCAAAAAGTGTCTGCAAACTGGTAGTTTTTGGGGAATAACCCTTTTCTATATGTTGAACTTGCACAAATTTTTTGTACTGTAGAAACAGTAAGGTATAAGCAAAAAATTGGCTTACTGTTTTGTCTAATAGTAACCAGGTTGATAGGAGACCTCTTAACTGCAAATCACTCAGTGGAAAATTGCTTAGACGGCTTTAAAATTACCTCCATTATTCATTAGGAACATAACTTATTTTGCTATGACTTTATATCATATCTGTAAATCCCTAAATTATGCAACTGCACCCCTTAAGTGATGTATTATATCTTTGAAACTTAACTACTCAAGACAAGCATTTTGTGCTGAGGAGATAACGTGTGTCCTAATTATATACTGTAGAATGCTCAAGTAATATTGCTGCTTGAATTCACCCATGGTGAATTTTTATGGGCTATTTGGGATTGTAGACTAGATAGAAAGTGTAGAAGTCCTATTTAATCAATTTGTATGACAGCGCTATCAATGTCATGGGAGTATGATCTCATTGCTGCTAAGTAGAGCTGTGTCCTCAGTTCTCCTTATTATTTCATCAGATTAATGAAGGCAAGGTAAAATGTTGCATCAATGATATTATTTTAAACTTAATTAAATTTCATGTTCATGTTGTTCGATACTATTCCTGTCATCTTTTTGCCTCCTCACTGCATGGCATGCCATGTGTCCAAATAAACTACTTCTCACAAGCCATGGAATGAAAACATGCTTGGGAATGTGAAATTATTTTAAATTAATGATTAAGTAAATTATACCAGGTCGTAACCCTAATTCCATGGTCCTGAGAAACCATTCAATACGTGCATCAAAATCTATGTCAGTATGTAGCAGGTTGTGAGGAACTTGGAAATTATTTAGTTGAACTCGCTTTAGTTTTGAGGAAACTTATTCTGCAAAATGAGGAACACCTTTATATATAATTCATTTGATCATATTATTAACAAAATCTTAAATTTGAACCATGCCATTTTATATATTATTGTCTCAAAATGACATTACAAAAACACCAAACTATTTTGTGTAAACTATATTTGTGAGATATTTATATTGACAGGCATTTTTCTCATTTCTAAAGATTACGACTTACTAGGAAGTAATTGAATTTCTGCATCACCTAATCGGTGGATCACTGTCATAGTGTTCTCACTTTTGCAGTGATGCTAGAAAAAATTAGCAATAAGCAGGCTGATCTCATGTGATATATTTGACTTCCTCTAGCTTGTTGCTTACACAATCCAGTAATAATATTTAACCATGTTTCTAGTAGGTAATGCATTGATAGTTATATTCATTCAAAGTCCAACTTAGAATATTTGGAGAAATTATTTTCACATCTCTGGATATATATATTTATGACTAAAGTCCTGTGACAACTTATAGAAGACCTTTTGGTTGGATAGTTCAGTGCATGGTTTGTAAAAATTGTTTGATTGCCTTAAATCCAAGGCTCTCAATAAAACTGTCACCAAGTTTTACTTTGATTGAATCTAACTCCAAATATTCAAGTGTGACCAATAATTAAGAAGGTTATGATCTGAAATCTGGACACCTTTTAAGGAAATACTTTCTGTACTTAAACTTCTAATGCTTCTTTAATGGTATTTGAGAAATATTATTTTAGTTTCCCTCTCTAAAAAAGTCATAGCCAGTGCCTTATGTAGCTGTAAATATATATTAATTTGAAAACATTGACCGAATGCTCAGCACATCATCAATGAGACACTAGAAGTTTAAGTGATATTAAGCCATGTATACTAAATATTTGTGATCTTCATGTTGGATCTATGAGATGAAGAGGTTCTGGTAGGGAGGTAGGCTGTGTCAAGTAGACCATATTCTACTGTTCTTTTGAGTCAAAGAATTCATTTCCTTGTTGAGCTTGGGTGTCTACTGATAATTTGCGCTTCAGATAGTAGTAGTGGGTGCAATTATGCTTGCCCATTCATTCCTCAGTGTGCTCAGCACAGCTGATAATTCTGTGTGTGGCAAGAAGAATTGCTGTCTTACTTAAGATTTTATTTCTCCCAAGGGCAAGTATTTTCTTGCTCTATAATTTTAAAGTGGTACCTCTTGAGGAACAATTTTTCATAGTGTAAAATCCATTCATCTTGACCAGGATTCTAACCTGGATCTCTTGATGTCCTGTCATTCCTTTTAAACTCTTGAAGTTTTAGGGGCTTTAGAGGAACAAGATATTATGCTGATATACCTTATATACACTCACAGATAATTGTTTGTGCAGAGCCATAGTCCACGAGGTTAAGCCCAAATTTTGATAAAAGATTGTTTTACCTTATACAATTACAAAGAAGCTGCGGGATATGCCACGACAGTAACTGTGAACTGAGTCGTCATAAATTATGTTTGCTCCTAATAGGAGTGGCATTTTGCAATTTAAGTTTTTTGATTACCGGTTTTAGGAGTTTTTAACTGTTTTCTCATGCAGGAAATAAGAACTGTTTTCCATAATACATGGAGTCAAGTTTTCATGGTTTATGAAAGATTCATTTGCAAAAAAGATTTGTGAAATTGAATGACGGTTCAATTTAGTAAAGATATAAAGAAAATGTTTGGAGAGACTGTAATATGGTGCAGAGAGGTGTGTGAAAGGAAATTGTAATTGTCGAGGCAAGATGATAGTTTAAATTGAAGTTTTTTGAATTTGGGTATGAGGTAGAATGGAGCAAATAATTTGGATAGAAAGGGAAACAAGCAAGGGAGTTTTCAAATCGTCAGTTCAAGAGGAAATTGATGGGTGAAATCATAAAAAGTGGATGGAGGAAATATTAAAAGGTAGTTTGATGTTTAAGGCATGATGGAAGGGAGGGAGGTTAAAAAGGAAGCAGAGTTGAGGATGAAAGAGAAAAGGCTTTTTGGAACAGCATGAATGCAGGCGGAAATAAAAAAGAAATAGAGTAGACTATAACTGAAGGGCAATCAAAAGATGTTTATGTACAGTAGATAATATTCATAATGAACAGCCAAAGCCATACCTCTAATCTCTGAGATACCTTAAATATAAATTTATGAATGTATAGCAAAAAATACTTTTTTGCTTATTTCTCGACTTAAATTTGCCCATAAGTTAAGGATTTTAGTTGAAAATTTCTTTTGTTGCTTCAAAACCAAATTTATTAATTAAGTTTTCTTCCTCTGCAATGTTGAGTCATGAGGTGCTTTACTAAGATGATTGTGCATGGATCATGTGAAAACTTGTTATGCTGTTCATTTCTAATGGGCTAACATTTTTTTACAGCTATTGATGGAGCGCTTCAATGCTGACAAAAGAATATTTGTCTTCATCTTATCTACTCGATCTGGGGGTATTGGGGTGAATCTAACTGGGGCAGACACTGTGATTTTTTATGATAGTGACTGGAATCCTACCATGGATGCTCAAGCTCAAGATAGATGCCATCGAATAGGTCAGACCAGAGATGTCCACATTTACAGGTAGGTGGTATATATTTTCTGGTCCACAAGTTAGGATGGCAATAATTTTTAAATGTTTACACGTTACATAAATCTACAAAACATTTTGGCATGTCTAATAAATCTAGGATTGCAGGCCCTAAGGAAATGCTATTTTGCTCAAGTAGTTTCCTAATTCCCACCCAATTAAACAATATAATTTAAATATATTTGTTGTATTCACATGTATACTCCATAAAAAGATCCCTGTATCCTGGGAAGTAGTTGAAAAACAAACAAAATTGGTTTTTGAAAACATTCGTGACGGGTATCATCCAAGTTCATGGGTATCATGAGAAATCTTATTGACAAAATTTTCAAACTCACTTTTACCGGGTATCTTGAAGAGGAATTAAAAGACTTCTGTGTGTATTAATTTTTACCATGCCTACTTCTTCTCAGATATCACTTCTGTTAAAGGGTGAGCATCTCATGAGTTTAATTTTCTCCCTTCTCTCTCTCTCTCTCTCTGCACTTTTCCCAAGTTCACAGTGTAGATGAGTTTGCCTTGTCTTTGCTACCTGAGCCATTGGGCATAGAATGAGACCAGGGGGAGGAGAGGTTTTTTGTTTGTTGTCCAAGGTTATGGGGCATGATAGAGGATTGAAGGAAGCATATTCCAATTGCCTCATCATTGAGCAATGGCCAGTAAAATTTCTATGGGCTAGATAACTTTTTGATTATGCAGATTTGACAGAAGACCAAATGTTTGTCATAATCTCTTGGCATCTGACACAGAGGGTGGGTTGTTACAGTGCCATCACTGTCCCAGGAAGAATAAATGTGAATGTCAGAGAATGTGGGAGGAGATGAATGTGAGTTCATGATTGTATAGCGGCCCTCATTATATAACATTCTGTGATTACAGAATTGTGCCAATAACTATACATGGAGTGCTTGAATTTGTGTTCTGCATGAGCTTTGCTACCAACCATTTTCTGCATTTCTGTGCATCTACCATTGTTATTGGAGTATTTTAGGCGAATGCAAATTTTTACTTCTGCAGTTGGAGTTTGAATGCATTTATCATGTAACTCAGGGATCTCCTGTTTGGGGAATCAAGTTTATGATGTAGGTTTTTAAGAAGCTTTTGGTTCACTTTACTATTGAAAAGTCGCCTAGCAATCATGACCATCTTTAAATTAATCTGATGGGGCATAATGTTCTTTGATGTAAAAGCAAAAGCAATACTTTGCATTTATTTACACCTTTACTTTCAGGCTTGTGAGTGAAATGACTGTGGAAGAGAATATTCTCAAGAAGGCCAATCAAAAGCGGATGTTGGGTGACTTGGCTATTGAGGGGGGTAATTTTACCACTGCATATTTCAAAAGCGTATGTATCTCTAATTTTTCTCTTTTTCAATGACAAGAAGTTTCATATTGTTTTCTAGACAGTACTTGTTTTGATTAAGCTGAAGTCTATTTAATTTTGGTCCAGTGAACTTGTCTTATATTGGGAAATAATATTTCTTGCAGACAACTATTCAAGACCTTTTCAATGTTGATGTTGGTGAAAATGATGCTTCTAAGCGAATGGCAGAGGTCCTGGAAAGAGATGCCCTCAAGGAAAAGAAAGTCCAAATTGATAACAAGGAAGATGGATCCGTAAGTAACAAAACCAGCCATTCAAATAATGTCTCTCAATGTTTGCCCTGTTGATTATGAACATTCAGGGATTTCTTGGGATTATAAACTATTGCTAACAGAATTAAATTTCAATATTGAATTTAGTTTCCTAGGTAACCTAGGGAGAGCATTTTAAATGTGCTAATCATCTATGTCACATTGGCCTGAACCTTAATGTTAGAATCTGGTTTTCTCTGCTTGCACGGGTTTAAAATCACAATCACCAAAAAATAAGCATGTAATGGGGTAAAAATGTTTTGAGTTGCATGGTTCTCAGTGTACACGGACATTTTCTGGATGAATTAACTGTTAAAGAGCGTCACTGCATTGGTAATTTAGGGCACTCATTTAAACAAATGAGCACCAGGAGTTGAATGCAAATAATGGATTAATAGTTAGGCTAGTGAGTGTACCTCAGTTTTCAGATGAAACCATGAAATAAATTGCTTGTGAACACTCACAATGGTCAACAGAAGAAGACAATTGGATTGTAAATGTCATTTGATATCAATTGCTGTTTTTCATTGCATGATCCATTGAAAGATGTTTACTGCAATTTTTTTCACAAATGGGTTGTATTGAAATATATAGTAAACTCTCAATTATCTATGCTACTCTATTTCCAGCCCCTTGAAATGTTAATAAATAAAATTGCAGTCTTGAAGATAACTAAATGCTCTGAAAATTTGATATACTGTTTAAAATACAAGTTTTTTATGCCTCATTATTCTTAAAAGTTTTTAATTTCACATATGTAAAAGTTGTAAATAGAATTTGTTGTTTTAATATTTTTGTACTATTCATACTTTTCCATTATCATTGCCATTGCATTCATTAGCCATGAGAATACATATTCTCATTTAAGGCTAGTAAATACATAGCTGTACTCAAATAACTAAGTAACTATCTACACTGCATTATTTTCATGAGTATCATATGGTGAATATGAATCTAAATCATCAATCATTGTATGATATTTTTCTGTGGCCAATCATTCCTTTTTTTCATTTCTTCCTGGTTATGTGATAAGTTCAGCTTTATAATGAAAATGCATTCTCATATTCCTTTTTTTTTATAGTTCTTGAAATTTATAATATCTCCCTTGTCTAAATGGCCGAAACACTCTGGCTGGCTAAATGGCTGAATAAATTAACTATCAATTGCAAAAAAAACTAATTAATAACAATGAATGGAAAAGGAGAGTTACTGTTTATATCATGATCATATTTTTCACGTATATGGGTTACCCATGTTTTTCGATTATTCGTGCTTCATCATGGAGATTATCATTAACATGGATAATTAAGAGTTTATTGAACTAATATATAATTAAATCTTATGTATATATGTGGTAAAACTGGGTAATTTTCTGTAAAAATTTGGTCATTATTCCTAGCAAGAATTAAGTTTTACGAAAAAGCTGGTAAGCAGGTTATTCCCAAGACTTTTTTCTATGCCCCTTGTAGAAGTTCCTTCGGCCATTATTAATGGGGTTTAATGGGTAAAATTCTGCAAGTATATAACATAGCTCTTCATTGAAATTAGGTTTTATGTTAATGCTTAAAGAAAATCAACTAGAATGAATATCATAATAATGGCATAACATTGCTCAAAAAATTTTGCTCAAGTTTCTTATTATTGTTAATTCTGATTGAAATCTATAAAATTAATTTCATTTTGCTGTTCCAGCATGTTGGCAAGGATGAAAAGCTTGCCCTTGGTGCCTTGGAATCAGCCTTAGCTGCAGCAGAAGATGAAACGGATGTACAAGCTGCCCGAACAGCAAAGGCTGAAGCTGCAGCAGATCTTGCAGAATTTGATGAGAGCATTCCATTAGAAGAAGGTGCAGCCCAGATTGAGCAAGGGGAGGAGATGAGCAAGGCTGAAATGGAAATACAAAATATAATATCTCAAGTAGGTATCTTGAAAAATGGCTTTAAGTATTACATGTATGCCCAATAAAACTTCCCCCTAAAAACTTATGTATAGATCTATCCTTAAATTTGTTTATATATAGTAACCTTAAAAAGTTGGAGTTATCGCATGTTGTTTTAAGGGTTATTATATTTAGTTATTTTTTATCATCCTGAAACATAAGAATATTGTTTACGAATGGTATGCTTAGCTTTTTTAATTTTGAGTTTCTAGTTCTGCTGGATATATTCTAGGGTCAATGTCCTTTCTAGTAAAAGACTATATTAAAGCAGTATTGTGGGTCAAATACAATTTTCAGTGTTGTGATCTATGGTGGGTAATTATGTAGACTGAACATCTGAATTGTCTGCGTTATTACAAGGCAATGCAAACAACTGGCACTGATAACTGTTATAAAATATGTTATGGTGGCTTTAAAACATCTCAATCAGGCATCATAAAAAACTCATTTTTTTGCCAAGAATTGTGCCTATATTTCTACAACTTTTTGATAGAAGAATGGGCGAGTAGTTGGAATCCTTATCCATCAGAACCATTTTAATTTGGCTACAATCTTCGTGAAAGTTCTAAAATATAATTGATTTCTTGTGGGACTGTATGTTTCTTGCTATTATTAATTTATTTCTCGATTAATCCTGTTTCTTTAGTGCTGTGCTCTCTTGGATTATTTGCTTACTCTTTATAGTTGTCAATTAAATTTATTAGGGTCTTGTAGTAATTTATGGCTGTGCCTCAATGGAACTAGAATATATATGTAGGAGTCTGTAAAGTTGAAAATGTAAGACCCGTAGCCTTTCAGTAACTTTAGGGGTATAATGTTTATTTTATCATGAATTAAATATATTAATAATTAATTATATGGGTGAATTAATTAGTTTTGAAATTGCTTCAGTTATGTTAGACCTTGAATAATGGTAACTGAGTGTCATTAACAATTTTAATAGCCAATCAGTAAGACATGTGAGATTGAAAACTAGCAAAGCACCAATTCTGTAGACAGCTGAAGAAATTATATTAATTTTTGTAAAAGAGAAGTTTAAAAATCTTAATTAGATGCGATGAAAAATCATTTTGTTCAAGTTTTCATTGAGTGGAGATTCTTTAAAAGAGATTAGGAATACATGTAACAAGTGGTGGTACATTAGGAAAGAAAATTCGTTTTTTAATTAATTGTTTTTCTTCTACAGAGGATCATTCCAAATGCCTACGGGCAAAGGCTGTGTGGAAATTATCTAACTGTTCACATAACTACACGTAGCACTAGTCTTTACATGGATTATTTGAGGAAAAAAATGGAATCTAAAGCCAAGGAATGCTGGTTGAAATTAGGAAAAGAGGGGCTTATAAGAAACTTCTAGCCCAAGTGTGGGGAATGAGGAAACAATTTTAATTGGACTTCCTTTAAATGTAGTCATAATAATTACTGAAGTCATCCATAATTCCTCTCATCACCAGTAATTATTCTTTCCCAAAATAAAACTTAGCTTTTGATTATTTATCCATCCTATTGATAAATTCCACCATCGATCGCTTATTTATATTTAAAAACTCATTAAATTAAAGGTAGAAATAGTTTTTTAATTTATTCATGAACACTATGATATAGGGTAGCATGCTAGCCAAGTGAGAAAAGGGTAGGATAGGAAAAGGGAAAGATTGTTGGATTGGAGGAAGGATGAGTGCTATCTTGAAAGGTTTATTGTGGTTTTGGGTGTGATGTTTTCTTTTGTTAGGAGATGCAAAGAAATATATTGTTGTTCATTGTGCCCATTCAAAACTTACCTTAAATGGTCGGCTACCTAATAATTTGTATTTTCCAGTTATTCCTGTTAGGTTCTATTTAATTAGAAAAAAGATAAAGGAAAATTTAGAAGAGATTTAGAAAAGAATTTGGCTTTAGAAGATAACAGGCTTGTTTTTGTGGTTTAATGAAATAATTGTTGTTGTTTGGCCGTTCCTTACTATCCACAACTGTGAAAAATAAAAGTCTTGAAATTAATAGAAAATTGGTTTTGTTTATATTCCAGCTAACACCGTTGGAAAGGTATGCCATGAAGTATTTAGAAGAGTCAGATGCATGGTCAGCGGAGCAGTTGGCTGCAGCTGAAGCTGAGATTGAACAGCAGAAGAGAGAGTGGGAGCTGGGAAGGTTGCGTGCTCTGCAGGAAGAAGAGGAACGGCGGGCATGTTCCACAGATGATGAGATGATCACATTCTCCCGTGAAGATGCTGATAATCAGGTCATTAAAAAAGCAAGGGGTGGAACTAGGGGGAGGGGCAGGGGTGGTAGGAGGGGCAGGGGTGGTAGAGGGAGGGGACAGGATGGTGGGAATGTTGGGCATGGTGCAAATGGTGCTGCGAGTAATTCCAGTGATAGTGATGAGGAGTCGAGGTCATCTTCAAGTGGTAATTCAAGTGATAGTCATAGTAGTGGAGACAGAGAGATGGATGATGCTGACTCACAGGGTGACTTGAAAAATGGTTGTGATTGGGCAAACTCATCATCTTGGATGAAAAATCATGTGAGTCGGGATAGCCCAAGGACGCGATCACGTGGAACAGTTAAGATAAATTTGTGGACATTAGATGTGAGCCCAATACTACCGGGTGTGAAGCCAGTGTCACCAGCAAGGGGAGGCATAACCCCCGTTAAACCCAGGGATCAGAGTGAAGTTTCTCAGTCATCAGTGGCCTCTGAAGACAGTAGACTCATGTCTGGTGCCTCCCCTGACACCTCATCAATGCTATCATCCCCATGCAATAATCCACCTCAACTCGGTACTCCAAGGTTTGGTCGTGGTGGGAGGAGAGGTTGGAGAGGTGGACGTGGTATCCGTAGGGGTCCTGGTCGACCACCCACTCGTCGAGGTTTAGGGACAAGTGGCTCTCCATCACCTATTGAGGACCCTGGGAGGAGCAGATTGGAGTCCACTTTAAATTCTTCCTCCTCTCCTATAATATTTCCTACTCGAGAAGACACCCAAAACATGCCTAGAATTCCTAAAATAGTGATAAAGTCAAAGCACTTAAAGTTATATGGCCGAAGGAGAGCTTCTAGTAGTATAGAAGACACCTTGGAGGTGTCAACAGTTAAAGAGAGTGATTGGGATTCTGGGGTGCCTGTAATCTCCGACTCTTCTAGGACTGAAATGTTATCAGTTGATTCAAAACCTGGCATTTTAAGAGTGAAGCGTAGATCTGAGGGGGGTGTGGAAGGTAATGGTCCTGTTGCGTGATTGAGTCATGTTTTTATTTGTGATGTGAGTATGTTCGTTAAAAACATTGCCCAAATTGTGAGTGAGCTGGGTTGTTGCCAATTGATGAAATCTGGCTTCTAGAGTCAAATTTGGAATTCGATAATTTCCATATTTTCAAAGAATGTAATATATATTGTGTGTGTGTTTGTATGATTGTGCATTTGAATGATTGCTGTGGCCACATTGTGTGTGACCTATTTAGAGACAAAGCCATTGTTAAAATGATATCCACCTCTATTTTTATCTTGTGATAGAGGTGAGGTAGGCAAAATGGTTTAAATAAGGAAATAAATTTTTTCCTTGCTTACTCATGCATTTTTATTTCTTGGTACGTTTCCAAGTGTCTACAAAGGTTGAGCTGCGTTTTGGTGTCAAACTTAGCTCATTGTGCTTGCTTGTATTTCAATTGGCTGTCCAAACTAGTTTGGTATGGCACAGGCTAGTCATCTGTATTCTACCAAATTTATGCTTTGAATAGAATTTGGTTGAAATGGCCATCCGCCTTTTCAGGATAACTGGCACCAAAACCCTGCCTTTGCCTTGCCATTCCAAACTTGGAGACGACCAAGATATAAACATGCACAGCGAGCAAAGGGTCACCATGAATTACCACAGCCATCAAAGAGTAAACTTTAAAAATCTAGTGCTGAATTAGATCATCAATTTTTTTGGTGGGCCATTTTTCACTTGAGTTTTATTTTGGGGAGTTTTAATATTAACCTCAACTGTTCATATTTTATATGCTTGCAGGTTTGGGTTTCTCAGGATAGCAGAGAACAGATGCCTGTAAGTAATCAATATTATTTTGTTTTAGTTTTGAGGTCAGTGAACCTATTTTTTCATACAGCATGGCAACAACACTTGCTGTTGCCTAGTCAGTAAATTAAGTTCAACCTCAGTCTTGTTTGGTGATGATTTTTCATAATAATGCTCTAATGCTCCAAAGTTCATACAAAATATTACTTCGTATAAGTAAAATTGAGAGACATATGCAAAGCAGTATGCAAAATATTGTGCTTTCATCTAATCGTTATGAAGATTTACGTGACATCAACATTGGTGTTGATTAATAAATGGTTCTAGCATATTATTTTAATTAACGCAGCGGCTGCTATGTGAGGAAGTTATTGAAATAATTTAGAAGTAACAGTGTGATTCTGGGAACACTTAACAGTGTAATATGTGGCAACCAATGTCTTAATTAGCAATGAAAACATTTCTAGATGAGACTCCTTTTGCTTTTAATAATATTTCTAATGGGCTTAGTTACAATAATCTATTTGGACAATTGGCATGTTGAACATCATTTAATAGTTATATGAAATACTTATTCACATTTAAAATCTCATTGAATCCTTCATTTAGGGAGAAAAAATTAAATTATTGAGAAATAATTCAAGAGATTGAATGACTTAAAAATGAAAAGACTTGTGAGTTATAGTAAGAAACTGCCCCTTTTTATATGCCAAGGTGAGGTTCCATGTTAAAATCATGGGCTCCACTGAGCATTAGTTTGTTCATTTTATGTAAAAATCAATAGGTTCTAGGTATCCTTAATATTCAAAGTTTCTCAAAGGTCCTCAAAATACGGATCTGTGCTGGTGATTACCTCCTTGTTTGGCATGATTTTGTTTTCCACTGAGCCATATTTTCAAGTTTGGAAATAAAAAAATCACTGCTAGCGAAATCTGGTGAATATGTTGGATTTTGTAATAATTTGAACATTAATTCCATCATTTTTGCCATCAAAACTAAGCAGGTGTGCACCTATGCATTACCATGATAAAAGAGAATATTTTCTTTGCTGATGAGGGCGTTCAACTTGTATCTTTGCTCAACTGATGCATGTACTATGCATAATATTTTACATTTATCATTTGTCTTCATTGATTGTTTGTCCGTTATTGCAAGTAATCAATTTAGATGATTCTATCTGCATCCCAAAAACCATGGCCATCACTTTGTTTGCTAATTTCACTATGGTCCCCTTATTTGGAGCAAGATCACTCTTAGAAACCCACTGTTTCAACTGTTCCTTTGTGTCTTTGAGTGTAGTCGTGTATCCATGTTTTGTCCTCAGTCCATGTATCAATGCAGAAACTCATGAGGATTTTGATGGAAAAGTGCCAAATGAGCCTCTGAATTGACAAAACAATTGTTTATTCTCCTCTGAGAGGAAATGTGGCACCTATCTTGCTGAAATATTTTTCACCCAAAATTTCATGCAAAATACTTCACTTTCAATACACTCCACCTTGTGAAATGCCTGTGTCCTCAACTATTTCGTGAGCATTCATTTGTCCATCACCGAAAACCATATCGTGAGTTTTATCAGTCATTTTGGAGGAAGTCATTTCCTCTGAATGTCCAAATGATTTTCATCATTTTTGGATATATGGCCATGATTAAACTCGTTTACCCAATCATGAACAGTTGCAAATACAGGAACAATGTTCCATGAACTTCCTCTAACTCTGCTTTGATCTCTTTCACTGTTGAGCCTTTTAAATAGAAGTGTTTAATCACTACACTAAAGTCAATTTTTTCAATTTTTATGAATAAACAAAAGCTTGTAGTTTTAAACTCTTATGATAATGAAACCATGTGATGTTAATAGCTGAAACTTCAGTCCATTGAGAGCTAAGGCTTACTAAAAGCAAATCTTTGCTAATACTCTGTGCGGCATCTCTCTGATATTTCAAGGAATTGTTGAAGGATTGATTTGTCACTGATATGATTGGCTTGTTAATGTATCCCACCTTTTAATGGAATTATAAAATGATCTATTAATGCCAAGACTTGAAATTTAAATGTTTCTCTTAATTTTAATTTTTGGCTTTTAAATAGACATTTAATATTTCTCAAGTGACGAATGTTGTCCCAACTATGGTCATGTTTCCAGTGCAAAATTACCTTCCATTTAAGTTTGCTAATGCGATATTAATAAAAATGAAACATGGACAACTTTTGTAGTGTGCAAGAAAACTCCAGATTTAATAAACTCATGGCATCAACTTGTGTAAAATGCTTTAATCGCTCAGATTCTGGCAACTGGTTGATATCTTCATTATTTCGCTGAAAACCTTGTGATACTTGAATTTTGTCCACTGTTGTGGCCAAGGATCACAGACACATTGGAATAAATCGTTACTTCATTCTTGCTGCAAATTTCCTTTTAGTGGAAATTTAATTATTGATAAAAATTTGGGTGACCCTTTTCAATTTTGCAATAATCCCCTGCATCCACCTCCTTTTTGTGACCCATTCAGCAAGTATTGCAAAAGAAATAGGTTGTAGAACAGTTGTTTCATTTCTGTTATAGAAACAATGTTGACCTTTATTAAAATATCCTCTTTTGATTGGAATCAGATTTTGGCAACCTAGCCACACATTTACTAGTATCAAAGTTTATTGTCTGAGGGCCATTAGAACATTTTATCTGCTGTTGATGTGCTGTCTTTTGCCTTAAAGAGGAAAAATTATGCTGCTGGTATTAAATCCTTTTCCAGCGGCTTATCTCTGCTGAAAATATAACGTGAAAGATGTAGACACTGATGGCATTGTTTGTGCCACCAACTAACTAAAATACTGCTATGCCGAAAATAAATCATGAAAAGGACATTTGCTGAAAAATTAAAGAGGCAGGCAGTGACAGTTACAAATGTAAATTCGGTGCAGTTTTACATTTTCAATGCTTACTTATGTCAAGTTATTCATAATATTAAATGGCTATGCGTATGTTTTACTGGAACTCATTTATTTAACATACAATTCATAAGGGTGTTAAATTGTGCCTTTGATATTAATCATATTAACAGAGATTCTCAGTGTATACTGTACTTGTCACATCAGTACTTGTTCGTGGTGATATTAGTAAGATTTAATCAAAACATTAACGACAATTAGCTGTCAGGCAGTGTATCTCTGCATAATTCAGTAACAAACCTGTTACTGCAAAATTAATGAGATAAATCTGCACTTCCTGACTACAAAATGGCTAGAATAAACACCATATTTCCTGGCACATGGGATACAGTATTATTTTTCAGGTCACAATTCAGGGAAAATTCTATCATCAAATCAAAGGGATCAAAGTATTTTTAGTGGTAACACTTCATATGAAGAAAATGGAATTGTTATGCTATAAATTAGGTACTGGATACTCATTTATTCATCGTAGAATCCCAGAAATTCTTTGTCACTGCCACTAAAATTATGTCTGCTGTTATTTCAGTAAGTTTTCAACTTCCTCATACAAAATCTCATCTTCACTTCCATCTGGCGAATAACTAATTCCTCATTTTTAAAGACTTCATGATAGTCTTATTTTTAATTGTCTGTCAGGACTTGAAGATTGGTAGAAAGAATGGAGGAAATTACATTTGATTAATGAACTAAACCTTTAACTGAAATCTCTGGTTGAATGTGTTCATGTTACATTTTCTTTTTTCTTAAGGAAATCTATTCTTTCTCATATTTCAAATTAAATTTTTGAAGAAAGCAAAAAATTGAACTCTTTACATCTGTCCTATGCCTATCTAGAAGTATTTAGCAACCTTCACTTTGCTTGCAGAATTATATAATTTCCAAAAACAAAAATTATCTGTTGATTTTTGCTATTCAAACTCAAAAGATGGAAAGGGCCAAATATTAATTTATTTGCCAAATGAATTAAATTTTCTCACAGTACAATTTTCACTTTCATGTGTGGTGAAAGTGCTGTTATTCACTTAATTTGAGGTCATTATATTCTAACTTAGATGACAATGCTACAGCGATCTTTCAATGAGAGTATGGTTTGTTGATATCGTTATACATGCTCATTTTATCTTTCCCTTTTCCTGAAATCACCCGTAAGAAAGCCAGATGGAAGGAATTGGGTCATAAATGTAGGCAGTTTGGATAGAATTAAGGGATTTGAAAATAAGTAGACTTAAAAAACAGAGCTTTTGCGGTATGAATTTTTAGAATATTTTGTCATGATAGTTGAGGCTTGTGAGCACATTATTGTGTATTGGCAGAGCCCATTGAAAACCTATGATAACCCTGGTAGACTACTGCTAATAATAATTACCTGTAAATTAACCAAAATTGGGTACCACATAAGCCAGTGTACTACCTGCTCCTCCATCATCAAAAGTGGCTGGTGAATAGTGATAATACTGCCAGTCTGGTACTTGTCAAGTGACATCCATTTCCTTGAATTTTCGCTGCATAGCCTGTTTGTCAATTATGCCTTCCTGCACTCGGCCATTGTTCAATGATGGGGTAAGTGGCAGATTTTCCCTAAATGCTCTTCTGTCCTTATCAGTACTGTACTATAGCTATTCACTTTCTGTGAAAAACTGATGTTATTTATTCTCTCCATTTAAGGACATTTACTGAACTGTATGGAAATGATTACTTAGCAAATTCCATTTCTATTAATATATCAAACAAGCAAAAAGTGCAACTTCACTCAGACCGTAAAGTGACGTCATGCTTTGCACAGATCTGGGAGGACGAGGAGGGTTCAACTATCCGTTGGATTTCCAGGAAGGGCTGAAAGAGATGAACTCCTGTAAGACAGATATTCATTTTTAGTTGCAGCGAGAAATAGTGCATGTGGTACATTGGTTTAAATGGTGCATAGCCACAAGTTAATAATCAGCATCCCTGCTGGCTGGTTTCATCACAGAAACATCCAACTGGAAACATTGAAGTAGACATTGAAATAGAGATTAACAATTTTTAAATGTTCTTTTCTTTAGTTTTTGTTTTGTTTGTACTTTCCTTTTATAACATGAAACTTCATATATGGTGGGTGGCAGAACTTCCGATGTTGTCTCTCCTTGAACCATCCCAGATTAAATGGTGATGATCCTTAATCAAAACTGTCAATATGATCCTTTGTACTGTATCAATTTGAAGTGTCACTTGTGTTATTTTCAACATTCTAGTTTGCACCAAGACATTTATTTTAGTTTAAAAAGTAGGTAAATGCAGTTGGTCATTAAAGGGTTTAAATATTTCGAAAGATTCATACGCCATATTAGGTCGCTTTTTTTCCTGATCAAACTTTTAGGCATAGGTATTTTGATCAGGCAATGCTTCTGAATAGATATCTAAACAACAATCATGCTATCATCTGTCAGTGATACACAACTTTGTCCATCAATTGATTATGCAACATTTCCCAAGCTTTGGGCCCATGTTAGAACAAATTTGAGTAAATATCAAAAAATCTGTGACTTTATTTCATTATTAAGTACATAAAGTAACTTGAGTGAGAGATTTTAATTTATATCAGTAATATAATTGAGTTTTTTATTATTTCAACTCACTAAAGAAATATTAGGATTTCAGATAGCATTTAATTGTTTAAAAATCAACATCAGTAGCCTCAATGTGAAAAAAATCAATGGCAAGCTGAGGACTGTGCAGCACAAAAATTAAATCCAATTTTTGCAGTACTACAATGTGTAATGAAAAGTGGACTTGACAAACAGTATTTTTTATGCCTTTTTTAATGGTGATTGGCCTCCACCTGTTTTTTATGGGTGAGAAGTTACTGCACTGAACCCTTTTCATTAGTTATTTTATTATGCAATGATGATTCTAGTGTATATTAATTAAAAAGACAGTGAATTAGCAATGAAAATGAAGACAAGTTAGTGTATTTCCTAATTAGATCTGGGGCACTCCACATGTATGTTCATATCCTTACCTCTGAATCCTATAAATGGCAAAAATACATGTAATTGCAGATTTTAAGTAAACCTAATGGAAGTATTCTGTATTCAGAATTGTTTAAACTGTCCATAAGTTTAATACGAGCCCATCATGTAAGAGCAGGACAACATTACCATGAGGCACTGGTAGCTGTGATTTTGTTACATTTGGAGTTGTCCTATTGTATAGGATTGTTATGCACATTAGACAGCCAATCAGATGTTTTTCTGCATATATAAGTACTTATATTATGCAGTTAGTAATTTTATTCTAAAATCCATGTTTGATGTAGTATTTTCTAAAATCGGAAAGGGGTGAAAATTCATGTAGTAGATACACAACACACCAATTTGATGCTCACCAAAATGCCCCCAATTTTAAATTAACGTGTTTGAAAAGAAGTATGAACAAGGTACACATGTTATATTTTCATCCCAAACTTTTGGAGCATGTAAGGTGAAATTTTTAGAAAGAACATTGTATCATCAGTGCAGATTGCATTTTTTTAGTGCATTGTGCCACCCTATCATAACATGTATCATTTTCTCAAGCTGGTGCATGTGGAATGCTGTGTTTAAGATTACTGTTTGATGCTTTTCGAAAGAGAAAACAATTGGTGAATCAATTTGACCTTAATGCTGATCATCTAGTTTGTTCTTGAATTGTTTTTCCTACCCAGCCACATTGAGGTTAATAGAAAACAAAGAAATTCTAATGTAAATTCATGGAACTAGTATGAAACTTATTCAGCTAATGACTTGCGATAAAATAGAATGAGTTATTAGATCACCATGGTAGCCTGTCATAATTATAAAATAAACTATAGAGAATTGCATATTTTTATAGTTGTATAGCTTATTTATAGTACTGTCATAGAGCATTAAGTAATGTAAAGAGCATTCACCATTGAAATTAGTCATAGGATCAGGGATGGGTACAGGATGAAGTGCTAGAAAAAATTAGCCACTTTTAACAGTTCTTGACAATGCAATTAACAGAACTTTTTATTGGTTGCAATGGCATTTACTTTGTGACTAAATTTATGCAAATGGCTTTGTTAATATATGTGTAAGACCATGATTGGTGCCACTTTTGTGGTGTAATCAATTGGTTTGTTGTAGCTGAAGGTCTGCAAAAGCCACATTTAATTTCAAAAAGGTCATTCATATAGTCAAAGATTTTATTTCCTGTATTTTAGCAGATGTATTTTAAATGAAAATGTTGACAAATATTCAAGGCTCATTGTGCTAATTTAGATTAATAGTATTTTGAATTTTATACACATAATCATTTAACTGAATCATGCACCCATAAACTTGGTTCTCTCCTTGCGTTCTCTCTTCATATTGCAATTCTTGTGAAACGATGTCATCAGCAGGACTAATGCATAAAGATTTAGGAGCAATTCTCATAAATCCTTCTGCTGCAGTATTGTGCACTTCCTTCACTGTCTTATGTAGGAGGCTCATTATTATGGCGCAGTGAGAAATTTGCTTTAGTGAAAGGTAGGGAAAGTGAAAAACATAATTGTTTGCCCTAGTGATTTTGGTTAAATTGCCAGTAATTAAACGTGCCTCTTTAGAGATAAATTTCTGGTTTTAATGCAAAGTGGAAGTTCGTTCTTTTGCAGTGGTTGGCATTAATGCTTTAGGTCATTATTTCCAGGACAGTGTACATTGTGATGTAAACACATTAAGGTGCTTGAATATGCAGTAACCTTATAATTGAAGTTTTATGTCAATGGAGCATTCAGAGCATTGTGGATGAAAACATGAGGGTTGTTGAGTGATCATATATTTTTCCAATGGTTAATCAATTGTGTAAAATTTATTTTTAGTTGCACTTTTAGCTTATTGTATCATGCCACTGTGGTATTAATTTCATCAATAAGAGTTTGGTATTGTGTCAATGGCAGTCGTTGGAAGTGGAGGTAATTTTGCCTGCAGATAGTGCTGGATTGTAATTTAGCTATCCCTTGAACATATCACCACTTAAGGGTCATAAAATGTACCAGGAGCCTTATAGAAAAGTCAATTCTTCCATGTACCCCAGCAAGGAGACTTGTTTACGTTGACAAGGAGTTGAAAATGTTTAAAGAGGGATGGAAGTCAATTTCAAGGGAAGTTGGGCCTTAAGCTCCAAAGATCTTTGAGTAGTAAACATTAACACTGCTGCTGCCATTGTGAAAAATTATTAATGACTAACACTGAGAACATATGAGAAACACCCTGAAAAATCATGACTACCTCATGAAAATCAATGTAAAGTGTGCTAATCATCCTCTTTATAGTGAAAAAAAAGCCCCGTATGACTTTTTCATTTCCCAATGTGAAGAAACACTTCATGAAAACAATTTTTCATCATCAGAAGTATATGTAGGTGAACTGAACATGTTTGAATTTGCTTCTTGTTGACACGGTACTGGAGTCAAACAATAAACCTTAACTATTATATACGAGCCTCGTACATTACCCATCAAACTAGCAATAAACAATAAAATTTCAAACTTTAGATAATGCAAATTAATTTTTTTTAGATCTACATACATCGAACATCCCTCTGAATATTGTATTCACTCCTTAGACTAATTATTTATGAATCCAATAATGATAAAATCTATGGAAAAACATTTTGTGATTGATTTGTGCCTTATTGATAGAGGAATTTCTGAAAAAAATACAGCACGAGATCATTTGGAGCCTTCTTAAGAATTTGTTACTAAATAATTTCATTACACTTAAAATGGCACCCTTTTAAATTTTATTTTTTGTATTTAGAGGTTGCTTTCTTTGTCATTCCATTTTTTTGAGTTAGTGTGATTTTTATGTAATCATTGACATCATCTTTATTTTTCTCTGCTATGGCAATGTTTTTCCAAGTTTGATTTGCAAATTTAGGTCACTTTTGGTGTGAAATTATGGAGCTAGTAGGTTGTTAAGTACAGTAATTAATTTGTTTAAATTGCTAATTTTCATTTACATTAATGGGTCTTGCTATTAATAGGAAAGGAAATTGAAATTAAAACTAATTTATCAGTTAACTGAGTGATTAACTTGGAATCACAATGCATATGATGCTGAAAGTTGGAATGATATGTAGCCATGTTGCGAGCTTCCTCCTAACCCTTTAAAAATAGAAACATCTCTAAAAGAATCAGGGTTCAAGATGTGAGAAAATTGAATGAAAAGTCTATGAGGTTGTAACTTCATTTCTTCATTTAAATTACTTTGCTGATGGTGTGCGTCTGCACCTTAATGAACTGTATGGACTGTCTTTACCAACTCTCAGCATGGCAGATGATCCTGACATATTTAAGGTACATCAAACTTGATCTACACTATCAAATTTTCTGCCATTAGATGTGGTGTCCTCCCACTCCACCCCAAGATGATGGTGATGTCTACATAGATACAGCAATGGGCTTCCTTTATGAGCACACAATTATGTCTGAGTCTCAACTTCCATCAGTATATGTGAAGCGCGAGCACAAGCGAGCAAGAGCTGAATCCTCGCATGGATCTGAAAGGGAGGGTAAGTTTTGGCTAATTTAACCTTGTTTCCATGCTACCTGTTAAAAAATAATTCTTAGATACATGATTTACAATTATTTGGGTGAAAATATATTTCTTATTATTTATTGCTGTGTGTAAATGTCATTTGTCAATAGGTGACAGTTTAGGTTACTGAATAGTTTTTTTTCATTAGATTGGTTGTTGCTAAATACTCTGGTGACCTAGTAATTCCCTAGAAGTGTGTAATGTGAATTTTTCCTGTTTGTGATATGCAACATTCTTTATCGTCATACACCATGTGTAAAGCTGCTCACATCTGCTGTCAAAATATGAGAGTAGTGGTGTAGAGTTAATTGAGATTTCAAGGCAGAACTTATTCCGAGAGACCAGTGATGAAAATAGTTTTCTAGCTGAGTTAATAATTTAATTAATCAATGAAATTATATTATTATTTAATTAAATAATTATATAAATACTAATGCAATATGTTTAGCTTGCAAATTTTTACAAATATTCTTGAAAATATATTTCAATCAATATTCCAGATGTACAGTTGAAGTTATGAATAACTATTGCTACATGGAATGTAATTCATAGGTTCATCTAAACATCTGACATTTTGCAGATACAAAACATGCATTCGAGATAGATAGGTAATTCTTCCCATAGAATTTTGTGAATCTTCATGTACCTTGATTTTTAATAATTAAGGGATCTTGTGGCAGAAAAACTAAGGTGAATTTCGACAACACCAAAGAAAATTGACAGTAAAAGAAAACAACTTAGAGCATTAAAAAATGTGAAGTTTCTTGAGACAATAGATGCGGAGGTTTCATGGGAGAGTTTGGTATTGCTTTTCACACTATCCTACCTGCCAAATATGACTAAGGTCAAGTTTTTCACTCTTAGCTTGAATGTCATTTCAACAAAGGGAAAGGCAGGTTCGGGGAATTATGTTGCAAGAAGTTGAGGGATAGGAGGCCATATGCATGTGGTATATGAAACAACAATCATGTGGACAATAAATGGGTGCCAATGGCATGCAGAATACTACCTTGATCAAAAATTTCCCGGAATTTATTCAGAAAATTAAAAATACAAGTTTATTCATCTAAATCTATATTGTCCCCTTCAAAGTAATCCCCATCGACTGCAACACACTTATGCCAGCGCTTGATCCAATCCTCGAAACATTTTTTATATTCGGTTTCGGTATGTCCATCAGTGCTTCCTGCGATTTTTCCATTACTTCCTCTCGGCTGCTAAAACGCGTTCCCCGTAATGGTTTTTTAACTCGATTGAACAGAAAGAAGTCACAGGGAGCCAAATCAGGTGAATTCGGTGGCTGTTGGATGGTATTTGTTGCATTTTTCGTCAAAAAATTACGAATAATGATAGCACTGTGCGACGGTGCGTTATCATGGTGCAAAATCTGTGAGTGAGTTTTCTGCCCACATTTCTGGTCTCTTTCGGCGAATTGCTTCATGCAAACGTCTCATAACGCCCAAATAATACTCTTTGTTTACTGTCTGGCCTTCTGGCAAAAATTCATGATGCACTACACCGTTGTAATCCATGAAAACCGTCAGCATTGCCTTCTTTTTTGACTGAAAACGACGTGGTTTTTTTGGTCTCGGCTCATTTGGTGAACGCCATTCACTTGCCTGATGTCTGGATTGCGTGTCGTACTCATAAACCCACGTCTCGTCTCCAGTAATGATCCTTTTGATGAATGTGGGATCGGATTCAGCCTCGCAAATCATGTCTTTTGCGACGTCAACACGGTCTCTTTTTTGCATGAAATTGAGGTCTTTTGGCACCAACTTTGCTGCTACACGACGGAAACCCAAATCATTAACCACAATGTCTTGGGCGGATCCATAGGCAATGTTCAAGTCCTCCGCTATTTCTCTGATGGTTAATTTGCGGTTATTGACCAACATTTCTTTTACTTTATCAATTTTTTCACCGACTTTCGATGTCGATGGTCTGCCACTGCGTTCATCATCTTCGATTGACTCACGACCACTTCTGAACCGCTCGTGCCACTGGTAAACGACCGTTTTTTTTAGAGAATCGTTGCCGAAACACTTTTCCAACATTTCCAACGTCCGTGCGCCACTAAATCCGTTTTTTACGCAAAATTTAATACAAGTTCGTTGTTGCAAATTTAAATCCATTTCTGCAATTGTAAAAAATCGCCAACACACACAGAGATAGATGTACTCTTGGCTACGTAACTTTTGCAAATGTCAAGTTATGACACTGAGATTTAAAGGGAATATCAACAACAGATGTACCAATTTAACAAAAAAAACAGAACTCAAATCGGAACGATGGGAGCGCCACACGGTGGTTATTCCGGGAACTTTTTGATCAAGGTAGTATGGCATAAAAACTTGCATACAGAAAATTGTAATGCTTGTAGTAGTTGGCTATGGATGTTTAGAAGGTTTATTATTTACAAGGTGCATCATGGCTGCAAATGATGCCATTGAACGATTTTGGAAACATTTATAAGTGTTGATGATTGAATATGATTGATAGTAATCTCAGATCATATTGTAAATATGAAATTAGTGCATACTGAAGAGCTTAGACAGATTATACTCAAGATTTTTCCCTTGTGGGTCCAAGAGTTTCATTAAAAATTGGTGAAGAAGGGAGTTAATCTGTGCTTTTATGTGCTAATGCTGATGGTAGCCATAAGTTGATGAGTGCTGCTATGGGATAATATCAAACCCTGAAAAGGATCATGGATGACCTCTCTCTCTTTACTGCAAAAGAAAACAATAAATGAGTAGTTTTATCAAGGTAATCATAATGAGCTTATTAGATGGGGAAATTTATAATGATTTATGTGCACCAAAATCCCAAATAATCTAAATTTTGCCTAATCCAGACTACTGCCGAACCCCTGGGTTTATGAGGTTTTACTGTATTACTAGTTTGTTGGTTTAATATTATAAAGAATCTTGGGGTTCTAAATTCTCCAATGAGAATGGCATTTTTCTTGCATTCTAATTACTACTCTCCTGTCCAAATTACCTCATAATTTCCTTGTTTTGTGCTCTAATTGCTGTGAAGATTGTGTTACATTTGTTTTTTTGTTGTTGGCTTCTGTCTAAACATGAGACTAGGATTATAAGGGATTACCAAATAATTTTTCCAGAGACTATTTACTGTGTACATTTGTTAAAAACATGCATTCATCCTAAAAGTGATCTTATCATCTCTGTTCAAGGTCGGCGCCCAATGAAGGTTCGCAAGGAAGAATCCATTTTCTCTCCACGCTCTCTATTTGACCGACCAACTCCTGCAATCATGAAGATGAGGCGGGACTTACGGCTGCAAAAGTTCAGAGGGATGCATCGATCTGTGGCTCCTGTTCAAATGGGATTATCCATGGGAGGAGTAAAGCCATCAGTGGTTGGGAAACCTGGAGGCAATGGTTCAGGTGTACCCTCTGGTGTATCTGTGCAAGATGTGGTTTCAGAGTGGTCCATACATGAGGACTGGGCACTTCTTCAGGTAAATACCATTCCTTTCCCTTATCATGGGTGATTTTTGAAGGATTAAAGTTGACTTTGATGCAAGCAAGATGAATTATGTTTAATGTAGGTGAAAATTATTACATTTTATTTGGAATTGACTTCAGCTGAAATGCAATTGCCATAAATGTGGAAAGAGTTGTTGTTGATTATCTTTTTGTTGGAAACCCTCTTAATATTTTCAGAAAGTGCATTTTTATTGTATATTTTGATTTGATATGTCAACAGAAATTGATTTGTGAGAGACATTGATACCACTCCGTATGGCATAGTTGTTCTCAACCTGTGTAAAATACCATTCACCCTCCTCTTCTTGATCTTTCTCCTCCTCATTGTTTTTGCATTAGGATTCTTTGGAGTCACCTGTTTAAGAATTTGATAAAATTAGCATTTAGGAAAAAAACAATTTCTCTGTGTACCAATATCTCCATCAATAATCATGTCTGGCTTGTGCCAGGTAGATTTGCACATCCTTGAGAGGATGGAAAATCCTGAACTAGTTTTGTCCTCATGTTTTGTGGAATGTCTAAGTTAATAATATCTCATTTGAACTTTGGAAAATTTCTTACCTACGCATCAAGTTCATTTAAACTGTTAGAATTTATTATTTTGGTGTAGTTATTTAGATTGGTGTTTTAATAATATTCAATGGTGGTAATTTCACCTCCTTTCAATATAATCAGGGTTTACTTTGTACTTGCAATGAATAATGCAAATCTAAGTCTGCAGAGGAAGGGGGAAATCGGTGCGCTTTACAGCATAGTTAAATCTTTATCGGGAAGTAAGAAAGGGAGATCAACGATAGCAGTTAGAGATAAGGCCGGTAAGGTAATATTTGACGCAGGAAAGATCCAAGAGAGATGGAAGGAATATGTAGAAGAACTGTATAGTAAAGAGCTTAGACCAACAAAGTTAGACATTGAAAAGGAACATGACGTAGAGGAAGATAGCTTAGGTCCAGGCATACTAGACAATGAGATAGAAAGGGCATTAAGGGAGATGAAACTAAATAAGGCCGTGGGGGTAGATAACATTCCCGTGGAACTTTTGAAATGCTTGGGAAAATGTGGGAGGAAGAGGCTATATGGGCTGATCCGTAGTATTTATGAGGAGGGAATCTGGCCGGAAGACTTTGTTAGATCAGTTTTAGTTCCTATTCCGAAAAAGGTAAAGGCCACGTCATGTGAGGACTATAGGACAATTAGTTTGATATCCCACGCAGCTAAGGTTGTTCTCAGGATCATAAACAAAAGGATAGAGAGTAGGGCAAATGATTACTTAGGGGATGATCAGTTTGGGTTTAGGAAGGGGAGAGGTACGCGTGATGCCATTGCAGTAGTGAGATTATTAATCGAGAGGAATATAGAACACAACCAGGAGGTATTTGCCTGTTTCGTAGATTTCGAAAAAGCGTTTGATAGAGTAAATTGGGAAAAACTAATGAGTATATTGCAGAAAATAGGAATAGATTGGAGGGAAAGGAGGCTTATCCGCAACCTGTACATGTCTCAGACTGCTCAGGTGAGGGTGAGAAACGGGGAGTCAGGATGGGCAGTGTTAGGAAGGGGTGTAAGGCAGGGTTGCCCATTATCACCGTTGCTGTTCAACCTGTACGCAGAAGAAATGATCAAAGAGGCATGGGAAGAACTCGAGGTAGGAATGAAAGTGGGCGGGGAATTCGTAAAATCAGTTAGGTTTGCTGATGACCAAGCTTTAGTTTGTCAGTCAGCCAAGGGACTGCAAGCATTGCTTAGTGAATTGGAAATTCAGTGCGACAGGTATGGGATGAAAATCAATATTAATAAAACAAAGGTTATGCGATTTTCTAGAAAGAAAAAGGCCAAGCTTAACATTAAAATAGGAGGGCAAAAGCTAGAGCAGGTAGAACAGTTTACGTATCTCGGTAGTGTTTTGGACCAACATGGTCAAAGTAGTAGGGACGTAAGGAGAAGAATTGCGCTAGGCAAAGAGGCTTTCACAAGGAGGAGGGAGTTGATGACAGGGACTTTGAGTAAGGATGTTAAGAAAAGACTCGTAAAAACTTTGATATGGAGCGTAGCTATGTACGGAGCGGAAACGTGGTCATTGAAGCAGGAGGATAGACGTAGATTGGAGGCTTTTGAAATGTGGGTGTGGAGAAGAATGGAGAAGGTGAAATGGACAGAGAAGAAAACAAATGAGGAAGTACTTGGTATGGTGGGCGAAGAGAGGGGTTTGTTGGGAGAAATCCTATGGAGGCAGGAGAAGTGGTTGAAGGGGGTATTGACCGGCAGTGGGATGTTGAAGACTGTGATAGAGGGTAGAATGTTGGGCAAAAGAGGAAAGGGAAGGAACAGGATAGGGATGTTGAACGGGATGAAGGGAGGAAGAAAGTACTCAGAGATGAAGAGGGACCTGATATAGAGTAGGATGATGGATTTTGTGTTTTGTTAGGAGTAATAAAATATTTGTTTGGTAGTTGTGTCCGTCCAAAAACCTACCTTAACCGGTAGATTACTTAAAAAAAAAAAAAAAAAATGCAAATCTTTTTGCAATGAATAGTGCAATGCAATTCTAATACTGCGTAGCATTAGAAATTTTTAAAAATATTTTGGGATTCCTCTGGATGTTATTGTTAAAGTATTAAATACCAGGGCAATGTATTTTCAGGTGGTCCAGACCCTGCTTGAGCTTCCTCTGAATCTTATGGTTCTTTCACCGGGTCACACTCCTAACTGGGACATGGTTTCTGACATGGTCAACACAGTTTCTTGCATTTATAGGTCACCTAAGCAATGTAGGAACAGGTAAGTGAATGGAAAATAATTGATTTTAATATGCTGTGATTACAGTTACATTTCGTTGAAACTAAGGGATGAAATTTTTCTTTTTTTCATCCAATGAATCAGATTGAAAATGCATAAAGATTCCCAAATAAGAGGCATGAGAAATGTATCATTTCCAGGTGTTATCCAATTTTTGAAAATTTTTTTGTTTGGGAACTAAAGAAGAGCAAAAATTTATTTTTGAAGTGATACCATGTTGAATTCTTCTTCAGGTTTGAGTGTGTCATTGTTCCGAGGGAGGAAGGAAAAATACTGTACGAGGCAAATCCTAAGAGACAGAAGAAGACCAAGGGTGTTTACAAAATGGTATGAGCCACTTTTGTTTTCCTTTTTGGTGTAATATCTCTGGATGGAATGCACTAATGCTCATCCTTGACCAATCAATGCGTTGCACAACATATTTTTCAAGTTTGCTGATCGCATTAGGAAAATCATATGAAATATAAAATAAAGTTTGTTTAAATTTTTTCAGGCACTGAAAGTAACTAAAAACACAGATTTAATCAAATTTTACAATATAATTAAATTCGTGTTTCAATGGACAAATAATAATGCTGTGAATTTTTTTTTGCTGTTTAATTTTTAAAATATCAATACCCACTAGTTGTGGCTATTGTACCTGAATTTATTCTAAGTTCATTCCGTTCAAAATCAAATTTTGTTATTCTGATTCGTAAAGTACTTGAATAATATTTGCACTTATAAATTGTTTATTCTATAAATGGTATATACTATAATTTTAATGAGTTAGGATTAGTTATTTTAAGAAAGGGGAACCAAAGTGAAATCATAAATTCCATGTTACCTTTAAACTTCTTTATTTTGACTCCCATTTCATTCAAATTATTCTGTAATTTCAAGCCAAGAATAATCTGTCTCCATAAGCATAGCAATCTCATTAGTCATTATGAAATACCAGCTGGGATGACATGAATGGAATCAGCAATTTACCTCTGTCTCACTAGGCTTATTATGAAGTTCTGTTTCTACTTCTGCTGTGTGCAGCCAATTAACCAACATAAGTAACCGAAGGGTTAAAATAATACACACTGCAAACTAGTATTCCCACATGAAAAATAATACTTAAAAATTAGATTATAATTAGAAATCAATCATAAATTATTTCTACGATTCCTTTAGGGAACATTTTATGGAAAAATATTTGATTTGCTGCAAAATAAAATATTGGGTGAAGTATGTATTTCATTATTAAAGTGGACTTTCACAGTGATTCTGTTTATTTCCCACAGCAATATGTACCTGGGAGCCCTGGTTCTCCTAGTTTGAAGTCTGGAGGCAGTAGTGCTAGGCCCCTTCGCACAGCACAGTTGTTTGCTCAAGATGGCAATGCATCACTTGCTCGTCTCTATGCACGGCGTTTTGATAACATCCGTCTTCTCTCTGGTCGGCGAACACCATCTGTGAAACCAGTATTAGTGAATCCAACAATACGAAATCCTAAGCATGCTGCCGTTCTGGCTGAAGCTGGAATATCTTACGATAATCCTTTAAGTCCAGTGGAAGTTGCCACAAGGCGTGCTGAGCGAATTTCACGGGAGAAGCTGAAATCTGCCCAAGTAAGTACAATTTCAATGAAGCCAATTTCTGGCAGCATTACCAAATACATCTTGTCCGTCACTGCTGGGAAATTTTATATGATTCGCTTTTAATTGAGATAGTTCATTGAAGAGAGTTATGTTTGTCTTACGATAAACCCTGGAGCATTAGAAATCTATGCATTTCAAGTTAGGAAGCAAATTCTTTTTCCTGTGCCAGCTTTTGGTTTCCCACAAGTTATGATTTTAAGAAATCATGTTGTTTTGATTTCATTTGAAATTGCCAATGTTATCACACAGAATTTTAATCTTCAAACTTTCTGCATAGCTTCCTTCAAAGGGTGATTTTGGAATATCGAATCCCATAATCTCATTCAATTTACTTGCCATGACAATGAAATGGTATTGTGGAAATGGCTGTCCCCTGGAAAATAAAGGATGTCATGAAAAGAACTTACCACTGGAAATAAGAAATGAGCTGACTTATTATACATTAGAAAATATATGCTTTTGGCCATAAAATGTTGGCACAATTTTATGATTGATGGAATGGTGCAGTGGCTTATGTGCTGGATTCCACCCAGATGGCCAGGGTTTGAATCCTGGAGGTGTCAGATATTTTTCAGTGGTATCTCGATCCCAACTTGGGGTGCTTCATGATGAGTAATTTAAGTGGGTACGCCATCCATTAGATGGGAAGTTAAGCTGTGGACCACTTCGTGCTTTTATTTAGAGTAAATTAATGCCGATTCTGGGTTTCTGTCCACCCTTTAACAATTCCCATCCATCCCCGATGGTGTAAATGACCTCAGCTGTCAGTTTCCTCCCCTAAAACTACTAGTGCTAACTATGCTCTCGGCAACAGTTGTTATGTTGTGAGACTCATGCTATACGAGGTGTGTTCAAAAATTAAGGTGACTTCTCAAATTTTGCCGGCAACATACATTCGATTTTTGATTTTTTTGTTTTGTTGTGTTGGCACACATGTCCCAAATATTTTCTTACAGCCTCAACAATATAGCGTGTTTAGTTTTTTAATGACAGATACAAATGCTAGACGTGTTTTGGTGTGCCCTGCGATTTTCTGCTTTAAAAAATGGATTTAAAAATTTGCTTAAAAACATGTGTAAAAAATGGTATCAAGTGCTCCAAAATACTTGAAATGTTGACAGTGGCATATGTTGGGTCTGCTCTGTGTAAAAAAAATGTTTATTAGTGGTTCAAGCTCTTCCAAGATGGCCGAGAAGATGCCAATGACGAGCCTTGCTCTGGATGCCCCAGCAATGTCAACAACAGATGGAAATGTTGAAGTAGTAAAGCAAATTGTTTTGAAAATCAGCAAATTACTATTAGAGAAGTTGCTGAGGGTGTTGGCATATGGCTTGGCTCGTGCAATGCAATTTTTTTTGGATGTTTTGGGAATGAGACTTGTGTTAGCGAAGCTCATTTTGAAACTGCTTCATTTTGACCAGAAGAAAGGTCGCATGAGCATCACTCAGGACCTGTCGAATGATGTCAATGATGATCCTGATTTGCTCAAAAGGATCATAACTGGTGATGAATCATGGGCTTATGGTTATGATGTCGAAACCAAAACCCAAACGAAGAAACCAGGAGAATCAAAACCAAAAAAAGCACGCCAAGTTTGATGAAATGTCAAGGTTTTGATCACTGTTTTCTTTGATTACCGTGGCATAGTGCATTCAAAGCTCATACCTCAAGGTCATATGGTCAATAATGAGTATTACCGTGAAGTTATGTACCGTTTGCAAGGAGCAATACGGAAAAAACATCTGGAATTGTGGAAAAACAATTCATGCCTTTTGCATCATGATAATGCACCTTCTTACTCTTTGTTGCTTGTGAGAGATTTTTCGACCAAAAACAACACCGCAATCATGCCTCAGCTACCATATTCACTGGATTTGGCCCGTGACTTTTTCCTTGCCAAAACTGAAGAGACCCATGAAAAGACTGACATTGAGGAGATAAAGATTGTGTCACTGGAAGAGCTCAAGTATACCAAAAAGTGCTTATCAGAATTGCTTTGAGGATTGGAAAAAGCATTGGCACAAGTGTATTATATCTGGGGGATTACTATGAAGGGAACAACTTGAATAGTGAAGAATAAATAAACATTTTTTCATAAAAATAAGTCACCTTACTTTTTGAACACACCTCGTACCCTATATTTATGTTAGGATTACATTCTATCTCTCTCACAATTCATTACAATGACCACATTTTGACTCATAGTTTCAGTGATTCAAAACATTTATGTTCTATCTAGGCCCTTATATACATTTAAGTTGGACTATGCTGTATGTATGATAAGTGTAACACATTTACTACTGGCCCTTGAAATGATTGAATATGTATGAAAAAGTTGACTACTTCCATATTTTTTCATAACAAAGGGGCATAACAATATATGGAATTTGGAAGTTTCCATAAATGGAATTGGAAAGTTTCCCTTATTTTTTACTAATCTAATTCATTGTCTTCTCAATTTAGTAATACTTTTTATGGTGCTTCCATATGAGAACTGAAATTTGGGCGTGTCTTCCATTGTTTGTGCTTTGAGCTTGTGTCGCATTAAAAATTTCTTCCTTTTCTATACTAATCTGTCTCTTAACTCATGTCTTCCCCATTTCCTCCTACTTGAAATCAAGATGTGAGGATTAAGATGGTGAAGTAAAGTCTCGTAAAGCTAGAAGTGCATGTCAGAACAAGGTTTTCAAACAAGCTGTAGTTACCTGGGAGATATATTAATGTACATGCAGGACTATGCATATAATGTCATAATTGATGTTAGCAAAATCTGTGATGTTAACAATCTAACATAATTCAAGGTTTTTCAATGAGTGGTCATAAAGTCTTTTATTCGTATAACTTCTTGTGCAAAGATTAAATTTTGTTATATTGTTAGCTAAATATGTAGTGTATGTGTAGTGCAAGTTTCCTTGGTTTGACTCCAGTATTGTTCCAGCTGTAGCCATCGCATATTGAAACATGTTCAATTCTCCTATTCCTGTTTATGATGACAAATGCTTTTGATGGTGTTTCTTCACCCCGGGGAGTGTAAAAAGTCACATGGGGCTAGATCAGGACTAGAGGAAGAATGAGGAATGCACTTCAAATTGAATTTTCTGAGATACTTTCTACTCCATGATGGGTTTTATGAACCCACTGTTTACAATCAAGTCTTATATTTTTTTTCTGTTAGCCAAAGAAAATTTCAATATTTTTAATGGCACTCGCAATACTCAATCTACCCTCACACTTCTCTCACTTTTTTCCATTAGAGCAATGTCTGGAGCTCCGTGTTCACTTTCCTTTAGAATTGTTTACCTTCTTTAGCTATTTGAAACCATTTCCTAGCGGTTGTATATGGAAGGACAGGCTCTCTGTAAATGTCATATAGTATTAATAGGCCTTGGCTGGTGATTTTTCCAGGTGATTTTCAATACAGCATCATGGTTACCTCTATCATTACATGTTTCAGCTTGCATGAAAAATATTTATATATGGCAATGACTGCCACTGATGCATTCTAGAGAGTCAAATCAATGAAATTTGTACCATAATTAAATTACACAATAAGCTTACAACAGTATACATTTTTCACTAAAAATTATGTTAATAAATATTTTATGGTCACTATTGCATATCCTTCATACATAAAGTGTAAAAAGGGCACTCTTTATTACCATTATATATAGGCAAGTGAAAAATAAAAGAAGTGTACTCATAACATGTTCTGATTTTTTGTGAATTACCCCCTTTCAGTAGCTCAGATGAATGAGAGTTCATTCTTTGTTTTTAGCCTTTCTTTTAAATTCTTGTACAGCATTAAAATATGATGTTATTAAGATCCATTTTACTCTGAATAGCAAAGATCGGAGGTTTACAGCATAACGATCTCAGGATTGAAATACTGGTGATGATGAAGTTCCATTTTGTTATGCCTCAGGTTCAGTCTCAAGTGCCATCTGCTGATCAGCTGGCAGCGCAGAGGTTACAGCAGCAACAAGGAAAGGGGGGTGTAGCAACAGGAACAGCTTTATCAACCACAACATCTGTTGCGTTACAAGTTTCTCCAACTCCAGGACTTGCGCTTCAAGCAGGCTCCTCAACCTTGTCGGCCAATGTTTCCCAGCAACAGGCATTAGTTGTATCAGCTGGAAGCTCCACAGGGATTCAGGCAGGAACTGCTGTGGCAACGTTATCACCTGCAACCTCTGCTGCTCTAAGGAATTCACGACCTGTCACAACTTTAACTGTACAGGTAAGGACATTATTTTTGGAATTGTGATATATTTGGGAATACTGAGGATACCACTGATTCTTCTGTGAAATTTTAAGGATAATTTTAAGCATGAACTTTCACTGTGGTAAAATATTGTTATTTGGATCTACTTAATTTATAGTATAACACTTATCATGTGGGTGCTAGCACTCCATTCTCTTCCTATCTTTTTTGCTTGGTCTAGGCCAAATAAATTGTTAGATTAGACAACTCATAATAATAGTCTAGGTTACTCAGCCTTAGAATCCCAGCTGTCACAGGGAGAATTGTCAATCTCTTGAGTGAGGGGAGGTGAAGGTCCTATCACCCACAAAATCAACAAGCCAATAAAGAACAGTTTACAAAATGTGGTCCATACTCCCTCTCAAAGTCCATGAGACAGCAACTGAATTGCATGCAATTGAATTCAGGGACTTTAAATGATTTCATTACTAGGTTTCTCCCAGTGCCCTCCATTGAAGGAGCATGTGGCAGCGCTCTACTTCCCCTCCATGGGTGGAGGGGAAGTAGAGCACTACATGGACATAGTGAAAGCTTGATGCTTTTTTCTTTTAATTTATTGGCAATTTTGCACAATTTTCTTCAGCCATATTCACAGAGTTGAACCTCGGAGGTGGAAAAATTTATTTAATAATCAAAAGAGGAAGCAATAATGATTTGGAATAAGGTGCACATATCTTAGATATAAGAACTACCTTGGAGAAAGGTACAAGGTGTGCCAGCATAGTGCTCACTCAATGCAGAGTACTATGCTAGAACATTGCCCCTTATAATTAAGGAGAATCTTGCTCTAAGGAAGAGAATGAGCCAATTGGCCCATTTCAATAGAAGCGAGGGTAGCAGAAGAAAAGACAACTGATAAAATATGCCATTTCAGTTTCAGATTCGAAAACATTAGTTACGCTAATTCAGTGGGCTAGGGCAAGTAGAGTGAGCATAGTTTTCTGATTCTTGCCTGCATATGGACAATCAATTTGCCTTCTATTTTAATGAAAATAAAAAATGGCATCGAGATTGGACTGGCCAAGAGCAGAACTTCTTATAGACAGAATTCCAATTATTGTCGTTGAATTTCAAAATATTATGGTTTTATGGTGCACATTAAAAGGGACTTGCAAAAGAATTGTACGCTTAAATGTTTTTTTGAGCTACTCTTTATAGTGATAAATTCATGTAAAAGTAACTAATGGACAGTTCTTATTTTCATTCATTTTTGTGTTTCTGAAAAACTAGGAAATGATGGCCAATCAGTTGAGGGCATCGCAGGCAGTAACTGTAGGAGGTGGAGCAGCAGGGAGTGTAGTTGTCCCCCAAGGTGGAAGTACTCCAGTAATGTCTGTTGCTAATTTCTCTCCTGCACAAGTGCAAGCTGCAGCCCAGCGTTTGGTTGCCGGAAGTCCAGGTGCAGTAACAGCTGTATCCTCTGGACCAGGGAAAGGTAAGACAGGAACCCTTCAGTCTTCTCAAGGCCTACTTTGTGTACTGAAAATCTTGGGTTCATTGCATTGACAGTAATCTCGTTTGTGATAGTTAGATACTTAGATAAAATTTGACCCTGTATGGAATCTCAATCTACTTTCAAGTGAAAAAATTTCTCTTTTACTTCCAGCCACTGAGATTTATTACTTTTTGTCATTTTTCATAGTTTTTATAATTGAAATCATCCCATTTCCAGCTCCGTTTCCAATTTGAGGAGAGGAGAAATGCCAAAAAAAATCACCTTTATTAATCTTTACATGCTTAGAAATAGAATTCATACCTTAAGGCAGAGTGGCCACTCAACTGTAAATACTATAATTTTTCTGTGATATCAAAGTATGGAATACAGTGAAACTGCTGTGATTTTTTCTTTCAGTTTTCATTTAGTTTCTCATTTAATCTGTCAGCCATCTAACTAAAGATTTATAACGTGAAACTTGAGGCCATTATGTAGCTATCTTATGGTGAAGTGTACAGAGTGGCCACACAACCCTGAAATAAAACCATGAAAATGACTTTGCTGTTCATCTTGAAAATTGGATAAGAAAAAAGAATTAGTAATGATTTTTGTTGTAATTTGAATGCTGTGCAGTGTCTGCTGATGACATCCAGTATCTATGATCGGCTTTTGTGAATTGTTTTCCATTTGCAACCTTCATGAACAAACTGGATGCTAACAGCAACATGGTTATGTAGCAAAAGCTTAGCATACTTTTCATCTGAGGAATTCCCTTACCTACAATCTAAGGTTTAATGTTTTCCTTAACAGTTGTCTTCGGAATCCTGGAACTCTCTCATCCTTTTTTATCAGGCCCTTATAACTGGTGTCCCAAACTTAATGTTTTTGCCTGAACTCTAATAGATTTTATTATTTAAGCATATAAAGTACAATTGACGCCCAAGCAAACACTGGAATTTGTTGATAAAATTTTGATTTCCAGAGAAACATGAACACTGATATTCTGCCTTATTAATTTGATTGATAACATTGATACACTGATTAAAAAATATGCTCATAGAAATAAAAATTGCTTAACTTCAATTATTTAAATAATCGTGATTTATGTACCATTTTAAAAATATTTATGATGACCAAAGTCACCAATTGTTTAAATTAAATTATGAATCATATTGAACAAAAAGTATACATCTGGACCACTCTGGAGATAACCACCAAAACCATAACATTGGCTACTTTTGACCTTAACCAAACGTGGTCACTCCTCCGAGCCATAACATAATAGCATAGTGTTATGCCTTGGAGGTGTGACCACATGAGGTTTGAATAATAGTGAATTTGAACTCATTTTTCTTAGTGGCCACCCTCCGTGTGGCAGAGGTATGAATTTAGTATTTTTCAGGAGCTCATTGACAAACTCTTTGGGGTTCTTAATGAAATCCCAAATTACCTAAGCTACCTCTCCCTTCATACCAATTCCATTCATTTGCAACTACTTGAAATTGAGAAACAGACCAACTGTCAGTGCCCTGGTACTGTTATTTGGTTAACCCTTTCGCTGTGGCACACTCTACGGAAACCTACTCCTCACATGCTGAAAAAAGGGAGGCTATGATGTCTCCATTACCTTTATTATTCCCGATTTGAAATCGTTGGAAGTAAAAAAAAAAATCTAGATTCACTGGTTATTTAATGGAAAATTTTAATTAATTTATTTGACAAAGTTAATTATTTGAGGAGGTTCGTTGACAGTGTACTGCATAGAGGATGAAATGGTATGTTCACAGCAGCCTAACATGCGGATGTACTAGGTACATTCACAGCAGCGAAAGGGTTAAGGCAAAAGGGATAATGGATAATGGCTAAAGGGATCTGTCTGAGTGATATATAACATGAATTGGATGCAGTGGTGAATGTTAGCATGCATGGAATTATGTACAGTGGAATCTTTTTATAGCAAGAGTTTATGGCGCCTATAAGATTGTTTATTATATTGAGTGTCCATTATTATTAATGGTAATTTAACAATCATTTATTAGCTTATTCCTGTGACCTCAGCATATAATAGCCCTCAATACCGGCATTTTATGTCATTGATATAAGGATATAAACCCAGAAAGAATATTAGTAATAATAATAATAGCCCTAATATATCATTGATTTTCATAGCATTGCGATATTTTCATAGCATGCATTGCCATATTGTAGTAATATGTATGCAAATTTTTGGCTGTTGATTTCAGTCACTAATATAGTTTGGTAATTCAAACACAGCATGTCAGTGACTCAAGATTGTCTCACTTCTTGTAATTGATTTAGAATGTAATCTATCAAAGCAAAGACTTTGAAAGTTTTAACTTTCATCTACTGTAGCATCAATTTTTAACTTTTAAATACTCAAAAATTTCTAATAGGATGATGAAGTATGTTTTCAAGAGTATATGTCATCATTTCCTAAAATGATGTTGATAAAAATATACTTTTAAAACTTTTATTAATGTGCCTGTTAACTGCAGAGTTGAAGAACTTACAAGAACAAGTTAAAATACCCGTAATGCTTAAACTTCTTAGAGCCCTTACTTCATAGAACCGGCATTGCTACCATGTATGGAAAAACCTTTACACTTCTTGAATGTTGGCTGGTGACCAGTGATAAATGGAGAATACAGGCACATATGTTGAAATCAATTGTTGAACTCATCTTGCTGCAAACCTTTTGTAATTTGAAATGTATGAAAGAATGGTGGGAGACCAAGTATTGTTTTTTTTAACTTTACATGAATCCTTAGCATGTGCCACCTTTTAACAGCACATTATCTCTTAGAGTGTTTTGAGAAGAAGGAAAATCATGAAAAATTCTTGTTTCATCATCTTGGGATAGATAATTTGGCATTAATTATGGAAATATATGGAGCATGGTAGTCCAGTAGCTATAGCATTAGACTACTCACTGGAAGGACCAGGTTTGCTTCCTGAGAAGCTTCTGGGCAGCCTCGGTGTCACTTGAGCTGTGTGATTTTTTGAATATCAGATCTTTCTGAACAGCCATAGGTTAGCCAAGGGAAAGGAACTGGTTCTCCTACATGTGTGAATTTCACACACTGTCGAGCTTAGTACCTGGTGAGCAGTACCCTAATATATCAAACCAATCTTAGGGTTGAGAACTTGGGTTTTATTTAAACATTCTGTTGATAGGATTCAAATTTTGGCAACCAAATCACTCTTTTTTTATGGATCCAAGTTAGAGCTGTCAGAACATTTTCCCTGTCACTAATGTATTCACTTAGGTCAAAGTAACAAGCCCACTTAAACTGATGATATAGCTGACATTAAAAACCTTTTCCTGCTGATAAAATCGATTGAAAACAGCAAATTCTGTGACTCAAGAATTTTAGTTTGAATCCATTTATGGGTGATGACAGTGCTGCAGTCCACCTGAAATGCTGCTGCATGACAAACAAATAAGCCACGTAAAGCACATTTTCGTGGAAATTATATAAATATAACCTGAGACACTCAGAAATGTGTGCTTGGCCGTAGAGTGCAGCAATTTTGCAATTTCCATGTTTATGCATATTTTGAATCACTCGTAATATCAAATTACCACTGTGGGTGCCATTTTTTATGTAAATCATAGAGTAATAAACTGTGCCTTAGGAATTTCAATATATGGAGACTATCTTTTTATGTTTTACTCATTATGTCATGCTTCCACTCCATTATGTATTTGCAGTATATATTAAGTAGCAAGGAAAAGGCATATTGACTCCAATAGAGTATTGTAATATAAAAAATACACTAGGTGTATGCTGAGTGATGCCCTATGTGAATTTTATTGCCCTATAAATTATGTGTGAAATAAATTCACTGTAGTAAGATCTTCACATTGTGATGGCTATACTGAACACGTACCTAGGTCTAGTGCTAGGCGGTAGTAATAATGAAAATATCAAGCAATGGACAAGTTTTAAGTAACTTAGCTTCATTGTTTTTTGCTTGCATATTGAAATAAGTTTTCTAAGTAAATTTTGATTATCACTGTAATAGCAAATGTAAATAGTACAAAATTTTGCACCTGAAATATGGCCTAGACATAAAATGTTGGATCCACCATGCTGCAAGACATTTTAAAATGTGTATGATTAATGTTGAAATACAAAAACTTTAAGTCTTTGCATTAATTGATTACATTCTCGATCAATTCCAAGAAGTGCTATGTAACTTCTTAACTGTGTTGTTGGCATCTAAGTGGTGAAATTGCCAAGATTGACTGCTGTAAATTTTCAACACATTCTATTACTTGTGGGGCATATGTTAGTCCCGTGGGTGGAGCACTAGGATACTTACTAGAGAGCCAAGGTTCAATTCTTGGGTATACTCCTGGGGAACCCTCAGCTTCATCCAAGCTGTGATTTTTCGAGTTCCAGATCTTCCTGGGAAACCACAGGTGGCACAGGGAAAGGAACTGGCCCCCCTACCCTGATGTGTGAATTTCACATGCCGTTGGGCTTAGTGCTAGGTGAGCTTTAACTTCACCTATCAAACCAACCTTTGGGATGAAACTGTGGTTGTTATTATTGTATGGCATTTCATGCTATGAAAATTATGCAAAGTCAAAAGTATGTATGATAAATCACTACTGATAGCTCTCCAATCTGGTTATACTTATTGCAAAGAACACTAACAACAGCAACAACTATACCAGTGTACAAAAAAGGAATTCACGAATAAGTGGATGATAAAATCACTTCAATAATGATGAAAATCTAAGGTATAGTGATGAATTTTATTGGGATGGTGAACTCTTGTTGTATCGAGATTTTACTCTCTGTTCATGTAAGCCATATTAAATGTTCCTTGAATGCATGGGACTTGTGTTACATTTGTGCTTGGAAATATTGTCACATCATGTTGGATGTATGAGAAGTAGAACAATTGTACTCTGTGTAATTGCATGATGACTTAAAATTCCCAAGGATGCTACTTTTTAGGGAATACATAAAATGAAATCAGTGAAACTTAATTTTTATTTAAAGTTTCTTATAACCTTTGCATGTATCAATTTTCATTAAATGCATAAATGTATGCTTGAATTTACTAAGACTATCTTGTGTGTGCTTATGTAATGTTCCAGTGCTGAATACCTTTTTGTTTTTTTTTTAAATCGCCAAACTGCATGACTCCACCTAATCAGCATTGTAAATATGTATTTTACCTTAAAATTCCTTTCATACTTAAGTGAAATAATCCCATAAATAATTGTAGGTTCATTGGGCCAAAAGATTTCAGTATAGAATATATTTCAATATAGGTTCACTGTAATTAAAATAGTATAAAACTCTGTACTTCATTCTAAAACTTCATTCACTAATAAATCTTGGTGTTATTAAAGTTCAATTTGAATATTTTACATCTGTGAAGTGATCCTCATTGGTTTGTAATACATTGAACAAAACAGCTAAGTTTTGTTTCCTTTTTTTGCAGAAGCAAAGCAATAACTTGTAAGTTATGCTACTAAATTGTCAGCTGATTCCAAAAAAAGTATGCAAAATGTTAGCTTTTTGATCCAGGACAGCTTGTTATTTCAAAATACAATATTATGTAATTGGAATGATATTTTACTCTTTCTTTGTTATTTTTTCATAGTAAAGTCGTTTACTTAGGAATCCATACCATATGAGAAATAACTATTTCATACTGGTAATGTGTCCTCTTCCAATTGAAAGTTTTTTGTTGATTGAGAGTTACTTGCATTTTCCATTATTTCAGTGCTGTCCAGGATAGAATTTTACAATTTCTTTCACTTTTGATATTTTTTCTAACTATTTCTGCATTACATATTCTTTATGACCCATAAGTGCGGATGTAATACATTTTCCTTCATATGATGATATAATGGAATAAATAACGAAGTACAAAAATTTAGCATGAGAAGTTGACAGGATTTTTAAAATATCTCTTATACCCGTAAAAATGTGCTTGATCTTGAGTACTTAAATGGCCCTGGTCAAATGAAAGGAATTTTAAATCATTACCTTTCCTTATGAATTCAGCCTTATTGTGCGTAATTGAAATTTTTTTACTGCAAACCATATGCATCAATCTTCCTCTGAAAGTATAAAGGATCATTTTTGAATTAATGTGTCACAATAAGGATGTATTCTTTCATTTTCTTGTGCAGTTTTTTTTTTGGCTGTTTGTGACAAACCTGTGTTTCATCACTAATATCTTGTTCCTTCCCAATGCCTTCATCCAATCTAATATGGATCTGCTTGATTGGGAAAACAACCGTATGCGTGCAGCTGTAATCATGAAGACGATGTACAATACTTCAGGTAACCTTCTGACCCAAATTTATATTTGCAAACATTATGTTTTAACTTTTTTTTTCATAGAGTGCAATTTGCTACGAGGTTAATCTGACCTGGGATTTTTTTCCTGTGTTTTTATGTATATATATTTTTTTAAAGTACCAACTTGTTTATGATTATGCTTAAATAGAACATTTCTTTTAAAATGATCTTTTGTTGGTGTTATTCAATGGCCAAGGTTCTGTATAAAGGTTCATAATTAATTTTGTCCGTTAAGACGAGTGTGCATCAGATATCAAAGACTATCTAGCCCCAGGAAATATTACTAGGCCTTATCTGACTTGACATACAGATACTTGATTGAGTCTATCACTTCGTCTAGATTTTAGGTGAAAGAGCTGTTCTTAACTAAATGCATATTATATGAATATGCAAACATTTTATCTTAGTTCAAGGAAAAGTTTCTAGGCATATTGCTGGAATTATGGCCATTAACATGGTAGTAGTAGACCGCCAAATAAAATGAAAATTACCTAGTTGAGAAAACAACTTTCATTCTTAATGTGAAAATCAGAGTTTGCTCTTGTTACAGTTTATTAAAAATTAAGTAAAACCCCATTTTACTACGTTATTTTTGAGTAAAAAGCAAAAAGTGTAAATCATGAGAAATTGTAAATGGAGGGATAGAGTATTCTCATGATTCCCAAGGCACCCTTTAAGTGTTTATTCCTATGTAGTGACCCCTTCTAAATCTGTGCCTTGAGAGTTGTGCGCCAAAATAAAAATGTTCTTATTGTCATCGCTAGAAATATTTTAAGTTTATGCCATAAACCCAAAGCTTTCAATGAGCAACATTTTCAATCTTTTGGACCTTTTCTTGCACTATTTTGTTTAATTTGCTAGAGGTAGTTATGTGCTAATTATTATTAAAATCTGAAAATGATAATCACTAACAAAGCTTAATCCTATTCAAGTTAGTAGCATACTTTATTATTACAGAGTTAAATCCAGATCCATTTGAGGGATATTAAATACTCTAGAAGATTGAAATGAGTTTCTCAGTACTACTTTACCCATGATCAGAATATTGTGTAGGTTTTTTTCCAAATTTTTAATGGTGTTCAATGCTGATGTTGCTGTCAAGTCTTGGAAAAATATTAAGTTAATCTTCCTTTCTAAATGAATGATTATTCAGTATTTTGTTCAATTTATTGTGTCCATCATGGAAGAAGTTTGTGTTATAAAGAGGCAGTATTTTTAAATAAGGTTCTGTTATATGATTATCATAATTGATCCTCTTTTATACGTTAATTAGTGTGCATACATTTATTAAACATCTTCATTTTTTGTGTACATGGGTGCACATCAAAACAATAACACAAGAATTCTTCAAAAGGTATGCTACTAAACTGACCTAGTTTGTTAGGCTGCTGACTGGAGGGTGTGGGTTCGATTCCTGGGCACTCTCTCTTCACCTAAGCTGTGCGATTTTTCGGGTACTAGATCTTCCTAGGAATTCATACTTGGCACAGGGAAAGGCACTGGTCCCCTACCCTGATTTGTGAATTTCACATGCCATTGGGCTTAGTCCTGGGTGAACTCTACCATCACCTACCACACTGACCTTAGGGTTGAGTACTGTGTTCAAGGTTTTTTTTTGTATGCCAATCATGCATGCAGTTAACTATTCTTTTTGGACTTATATTCATGTGGTTTAGGCTTGACTAATTTGATTTAAAATTGTTGATAATAAAGCTTCAAAGGCTCTAGAAATTTTGAAATCTTGGGGTTCTAAAGATAATTTATGTTTACTCAGAAATTATATAGCTGGGTGAACAGCTACAGAGATAACTGGTATATCTGGGAAAATGAGGGAATTACACAGAAATTCTGGCAGTTTTTCAAGAGATACACATTTTATACCCCTCTAAAACGCAGTTTGAATATTTTTTTCATGGTTTTTTGAAGCATGATAATATTTTGGATGAAATTGGAAAATTTATGTAATATAGTAATTGGGTTTTGCTGACAACTCCGCCACAATTTGTTTAATGAATTGATTTGTAAAACTCTGGTGAAGATAGGTATTCTTTACTTTATATTTGTTTAAGAATTCATTTTTGGAAGAAATTTACCTTTAGATGTATTAAAATAGTGTGTGCAGACAATGCCAATTAAATACCTAATGCAGAGGTGTCTTTCTAAGGAATGCATTCTTTGCATTAAGCAGAGTTTTCTTGGTTGTACCTAGTTTGACATTCTTCATTAATATTACTTGATATGGAATGTAGTCAGCAGTCAGCTAATTTAATGACTTAATAACTAAGATTAAATCTACACAACTGAATTTCCAGCATGTCTATGATTATCTCAGCTTTGTGAATGTATGGATTTTAAAACTTTTGAGTCTAATTTAACAGCAGTAAGTATATATGCATGGAGTTATTAAATTTTCAAAACCTAATTGTTCTGAGCTTTTGAACGAATTTCTTTTTGGTGTGCTATTCTTTGCGTGGTGCTAATTTTTCTAAAACTTTCCTACTTAAGTATGGACGAGCTTGAGTTGAGACTGCATGATGTCAAGGGATTGTATGTTTGTGCAATTTGGTTTACACAGCCTGCCATTGATTCATATGTATAATCGTGCAAGAGTATCTTTACAATTCATATTTTTTTTCCTTGAGACTTATTGTGCTAAATGCAAGAGCAATTGAACTGATATGTACTGGAAAAATAAAAGTCAGTTTCTCTGACCAGGGTATGATCCTATAATATTGTGAAAGTAATAGCATCGCTGGTGTTTTTGCTTCTGTACATTTGAGAAAAAGTTAATAGTTTTGCATGATGAAAATTCACTTAACTCATTCATGAGAAGGCTGTTCTTAAAGCAGAACACCCAAGATCAGTAGCTTTCCTTTTAAAAATAATTTCCTCTTTTCCTGGAGTAGTGTTAATCTCTAAATGTTGTTCTAATCTACAGAATTATCATAACCTTCAATGAAAACGAATTTAGAAACTTAATTTGTGTATACATCTATAGGGAAATGGCAAATTGATGAAAGTAGCTGTCCTATATGATCACAAGTCACCGCAAATACATGAACAGATTTGTTCATGCCATGGCATATTGAATATAGTTCTTGGAGAGAAGTAAAAGAACTGGTACTGAGAGCAAGTGCTGTGGCATAGTTTTTACTAATTTCATTTGCTACTAAGCAGCATAAGCTGGTTTTAGCTAAATCCATATTCTTTTCTATGAGTGCCTATTCAATTTTTTCCTTTCAGATTGTGTATAGATTTTGTGGGCAGAATTTCTTCTTTATTATACAATAAATATACCGTATTTTTCCATCAATAACGCATGTTGTCTATACAAAAATGTTCATATGATTGAAAAAATGACAATGCACATTATGTAAAATGAAAATTGGAAGCTTACAAACATTTACATATCTATGTACACAATAATTTAAAGAAGAGTCTTGCAAAAATAAATTAGTCTGGATGCATGCCTTTTTAATTGCATTCTATTTTATACAGATCTGCTACTGTTACAGTTATTTCATTTCATAAATTCACGAGAAAAAGAAGAAACGTATAATTCCTATACTTAATTTATTCTAATACGTGGTACTTCTTTATTCTAATACATAGTTCTTCACGTGTGCATAGAGTACTGTGTATCATATACTCATACGTATTAATATATGATGGGATAGGTAGATCACTTGGATCCAAGAAATTCATCATCTGAATCACAATTAAATGAATAAAGTTCATTTATTAGCTCTTCAGGTAAAACACCAAGTTCATTCTTCCTCATCTTCTAGCATTGGCGTTGAAATTTTGCCTAAAGCTTTTTCAAATCCATTTTTCACAAAAGTCATTGTGACACCCTGTCATCTTTCCATGATCCACTGGCTTATTTCTTCATAAGACACTATTTTAGTCCTTCCTGATTTTGTGTAGTCTTTCAAACCAGACATCATCCACTTTTCTGAATTAGAACGCAACTTTGATTTAAAGGATTTATTAATGGATAAATCCAGCGGTTGGATCTTTTTTGCAACTCTACCCGGTATTATTGCCAGTTTGGAATATTTGATCACTAACTGTTTCATGCTGTCAGTAATATAATAAATGATGTGACATTTTGTCTACTCCATGAAATTGATATTCTTTAATTGCACCTGAGTCCAAATTATTTGCATTTGACTTTAAAATTCCTGTGCCTGCTCAATATACAACAAATGGTTATATTTAATTTGTTCACTTTTCAATAATTCCTTGATATATTTCACCGCCCATTGTTTTCCCTATTTTAAAGCTACATCCTTAAGTGCTCTAATTAAATATTAGATGTCTAATCCACCATTTAAACTCATAACCGGGACTTAGTCCTTTGAACCCAGCAGATAGTCATTTCACTTTTGGAATTTGTTATTATTTAATATCCTATAAATGAAAATATGACTGACAAAAGAAACTATAGATCATATTTCAATGGGAAAGAAGTATTGTATTGTATTACTAAGGCAAATTATCATACAATTTACTTTGAAGAGTAACTTTTTGTATTTAATATTAAACATTTTGGTGTTGGAAGTCCATTGACGAGTGGTTTTCAGTTGTAGTATTGTGCCATTTTATAGTGTTGTTCACTTAATCCATGAATAGCTTTTCCCTGAATCTCATTCTTTTTGCAGTTAGCTAATTACTAGTGAATTTAGAAATGCACCTTAATGAGAAAAATGGCCTGATTCTATTAGTTAATTATTAATTAATTGAGTCAATTTAAGTTGAAGTTATAGTATTTGTTAGGAAAAATCTTACTTCATACACACCCAACTAAAACAATTATAAAATAGTGAATTAGGGAACTAATAAACATTCTGGATAGGTGTAAAGTTATGGGTATTTGGATTGTAGCATGTGATTTAGTGGGGTGAAATAGTTATGAAAAAGTACTTGTGCTTCTTTTTGTACTCATAAAATAAGAGCCAAATGTAAATGGCCAAATGGTCCCGTTGGCTCTTTTCACATCCCATGGTAGAGGCAATTCACACTTTTGCAAGGTGTTCATTTCAATTATTTGCATGCACAAGGTATTCATTTATTTCTTTTGTTTGGGAGCATCATGGATCTGCATTGCTAAATCATCAACTGCATTTAACCCAGAAAATTTCTTTATTGCTGGTCATTTTCAATGTTGTACACCAATGAATTTGTTGATAATGAAAGGACATGATTTGGAATGTGCAAGATTGGTAAGTGGAGCTTAAAGCGTGCTTTAAAACCTCTCTTCACTTATCCTTAGTTGCATATCAAAGGGCACACTGAAGAGAAAAGTTTTGTAATGGAAGAGTTTTTTTAAGACTTTATTTAAGAGGAGGACCTCAAGTCCTTATTAGGTATTGTGAAAACCATTAATTGTCCAACTTCATTTTTATTAGGAGTTGCTGCTGCAGCTGCTGTAGGAAAGAGCCTTACACCTAGCCAGTTACAGTACTTGAGGCAGCAGTCGCAAACATTGGTGCGTAATCAGCGTCAATCACAACAGCAGCAACAGGCTGCTAGAACCCTTCAAGTTGGTGGTCCTCAACAGCAGCAGCAGGGTATTGGTGCAGGTGTGGCTGCTGGGCAACAGAAAGTTTCTGTGGCCTCAGTGACTGCTGCTGGTTTGGTGGGCACAGTGGGTGCTGGTGGTTTAGCAGCAGTTCATGTTTCGCAGGCTGTAGCTCAACAAGCTCAGAGGGTTCAGGTGAGATCAATTCATTAATTTACTCTTAATAAACCTATGAGTTTCACCTGTTTTGAATTTTGTTTTTATTGAAAAATGAAATGGTAAATAATGGTTAAGGTTATAATAAGTATGACATATGACAAGAACCTTAATATATTGAGTAATGCAATACATGTAGTTTATTGCCCACAGTAAATTGGAGATGGCGAGGCCTAAGTATTGAACCCATAGTGCTCATATTATGAGTGATTAAACTTTGCATAAAGATGGAAATTGTAAGATCATGTTCATATTTATGGCCAACCACACCCATTTTCCACATTCCTAACCTGCTAATTTGTAATTACCAGGTTTACATAATTTTCATGGCTTGTTTGTTTTCTTTGCGACTCGACAATTTCCATCTGACTAGCATCGTTATTACTTGTTGACAGATTCATGTTCAAATTCTTCATCCCTTACCCAATATTGAGCATTGAATCTGGTACACATGGGAATGATATTTTTTTTTCTGGGGGTTTATTATGTAATCACATACACACTATTAGGTTGTCCTCATTTTTGCTGCAGAAGGCCACAGAAAGTTCACAGGGTGAAAGGTAGTCGGTGGGCCTACATATTACCCAAGAAGGGGTAAGATAAGAAAATTGTGGTTTTGGCCAGGTAAGTGGTATTATTTTTATAGAGTTAAACAGTGTGCTAAGTGTTTCCCTAGGGCTCACATATTGATAATGTGAATGTATGTTGGATATGTGTATGTAGTCTAGAAACAAGGAGCTTATCATGTATTAAATGCCAAAAAAATGGGTCAGTGCCAAGAGGGGTCTTAAGCAAGGTGGCTTGTGGGTTACAGGAAATTTGAAATCACATCAAATGACAGTTAATGGTTCAATAAGTCACTTTCATGCTCCTGTACCGGTTGGTTTGTAAAGGGCTCAATTAAATTGTTATTTCAGTATATGAAGCAGCAGGCTGCAGTGGCTGCAGCTGCGGCTGCTGGGAAGGGATTACCAGCAGGTGTTGGCACTGTGACAGGGACTATGGCTCGCACTGTGGTGTCTGAAACAGAGGTTGCTGCACTAATCAAACGCCAGCAGCAGCTACAAGCCCAGCACCAGCAGAAGGTAGCAGCTGCCGCAGCTGCTTCTGGCTCTGGTGGTGCTCAAGTGACAAATCTCACGACCACACAAATATTGGCTCAAGCTGGGCTTCAGGTAACTCGTTTTTTTAATATAATTATCTCATATTCCCAGTCCTCAGAAGAAATTGGAATTGAATCCGAATTTAGCTGTCTCTACCATGTCTGAATATCAAGGATCTTACTTTATGTTGTGTGCTGGTGTGGCTTCTCTGATGCTCTCCCCTAGGACTACCCATCTTGAGTAATTAAGTTTGAAATCTCTCTACTCTTCCTTTCTTCTTTCACATACCTTAACTTGATACCGACCTGCTTGATGGCTCTCTCACACTTTTCAAGAATACTGAATTGTTATATTTTTTCCAGTAGGTCAGTGATGGTTACCATGAGGTTAACACTAGTGTGAAGCGATCACTTTGATTCTTTTTGAGTTATCTCTTGTCTGGTATACCACTTATACTGAAGCTCAATCTCTAGTATTTTGGTGAATGAATTTTTAATGACAAGCAACTGGAAAGCATGCTGATGTCTTGGATTCTTCTACTTTTTCTTAACACTGTTTAAAAAATGTGTTTATAATTGTGGATTACATCAAATTACTTTAAACATATCATTTTTATTTATATATTTTATAATATTTTGAATCCATTAGTAGTTGTCTTACTTCCTTCCAATGTAAATTTACCTTTTCGTGCTACAGTTATGGGAAAGGTGCCCTAATAATAGTAATAACTATAAGAACATATCATATTGATGAGTGATTGGCAACTCTGTCGCTTTGCTGTTAACCTAATAATATAGTAATGAGTTTTTATTCTTGTAATTGTTTGGTGAGTGTTAAATTTTAGTTAACTTTTATTGGTGATTGTTTCAATAGTTGCATATTTTTTTCATTGAATGTCTAGTTAACTGCACAGTCATTGAAATCACTTAACCATTTCCTATGGTTATATTTCATGGAAAATAATCAGAGTTGTTAGAAAGAGTATTTCATAGTTAATAAAGGAAGTGATAATGCTGTTTGTAACAGATATAAGATGCGCATTGTATTTAAGAGAATACTGACTGGAAAAATGGTGTTCATGGTTTTCATTCAAGGGAGGGTTTTTTTCAGTGAGTGATAATGGAAGAAAGAGAGTCTTTCAGCTACTCAAGATGCATGACATCCTATTCGAAAAGACTTGAGGGTGGCAGACAAAAAGTACAAAGGAGTGCAAGGCATTTGATAATGGGACAATGATTGTTTATTCAATGAACTTCATTCAGTTTTGGTAGCGTAGCAGTCTCAACTGCATTTATGTGTACTTAAGTAGCCTATTCACCTCTACTTCAGTGATCATTGTTTGTTTGGCAAAATAAATAAAATTATGAGATATTATAGTCCTGATTTTGCTTCCATTTCCTGCAAATAATGCTTTTATTTGATTTAAGTTTCCTGTGATTTACTTTTTTTCATGTCTCCTCCACAAAACTGTAAAATGTAGGTTTCACTGCATTACACTTGGAACTTATTATTCACATACTAATTAATTGTTGTGAGATTCCTTCTGCTCCTAAACTGAAACATGCAACTCGGTAATGACATAAATTGCCAATAGTTGATGAAGCCAAAGATCTTCCATGATGTTGATCAATTCTCTGCTGGGTACATTAACCTTAATTTTAATATCTGTTGTAGAACCTAGGTCACCTGGAAAATCTTTAAATATACAATGTCATAATGTGTTTCATATCAATTCTGCATTCTATTATCCCACCAGGTAAAAGGAACAATAAGCAGTGCTGGTGGTGTGAAAGGGGTGACAGCTGGTGTTTCACCATCGGCGCAGCAACAGATGCGGCAGCTGGCTTTCCAGCAGCAGCTTCTACACCGGAAGATTCCTCAGCAGAAGGTTGCTCAACTTGCCCAGGTTATCCTTCATTTCCAGTTTTTTGAGTTAATAGAAGGAAATTATTTTAATACACATTTAAGCTCATGTAATTTTAAAAAAATTTTGCCCAAAGTTTTTCATCAGTATAATTATTAGGCTGTCCGAGAGTAGTCAAATGAAAACAGCTCAAGTAAGTTGTCAAAAAAGAATGGTTTTTCATACATGAATATGCCTTAATATGAGGTAATTCCCCATTTTTCCACTGAGTGTAATAATTTCCTGTTAACCATGTCATTATCACTGAAAGGGCTCTATTTTATAGAATTATAGCAACAAAATAGTAATTGCATTTATTTCATTCAAATTATAATTTAGTAGTCCCTTAAAGTTAAAAGAATTACTGCTACAGTTTGATGTATTTCTGTAATAAAATTACTACTGCTCTACATTCGTAAACTTTGTCTAGTTGATGTGTAAATATTTTGGAACTAGCCTAATTTTAAAATAAATTTGCTGATGAAAAAACTGTTATATTCATTTTAGGCTAACGACTGGCAAATATTTTTTTCAAGAACAATCAATGGTATTTTTGGCATGGGGTTTGGTAAATTACCTCTATTTGGACATTTAAATTGAAATATATTGTCTGGATCGCTACATTAACAAAAGGGATTTTCAAATAAAAAACAATCCATTTTAACATTTTTCTACAGTTGATGGTATTCTATAATAACTGACTCCATATGAAACATGACAGCTAAAAAGTGTAAAAAATATCCTATTTAAATAATCCTATTCAAATGAAATATAGCTCAGATTGTCTCCCAAGAATTAAGTTTTGTAATAAAAAGCTTAAGTAACCTCAAGTGAAATAATCTTTCTCTTCAGGTGGCTGGAGCGAAAGGAGTTGTGCCTACTCAGCTCATTGTTCAAGGTCAGAAGCAACTGTCAGCCACTGTGACTGTTCAGCAAATACAGCAAGTGATGAAGCAAGTCCAGCAGCAACAAAATGTTCAAGGAGTTCAACATATATCCCATGTAAGTCTTCCAAATATTTCTATGCATGGGTTTATCTTTGACCTTTGTTTTACATATTTTTTCCTTTTTAATTGCTTCACATTTGAGAAGAGTGAATGTAGTGTATATTTATGCTATGGCTATGTGTGTTCATTAATTCCACCATGAATCATTTGCTCTTTCTTGTGTAATGTTCATGTGGAAATAACATTGTGTTAATTTTGACCTCTAGTAAAAAATTCCCTATTCTAAATGATATTATTGGAATAACTAAAAAAATAATTAGAATTTTGAGTGAGGAGAATCGTCATGTTTCAATTTTTATATTTTCTCTTTGTAGATTGATTTTTTGGTTTAGAGGTAATAAAATTAAAAAAGGTTGTTTTAAATTGGAGTAGGTCTAATGTGTATTAGAGCTATTGTATTATGGATTCTCATTATGCAATAAGATTTGTTTTGTGATGAGAACTCATTGTTTTGGTTGTTTTTGATGACTATTATCAGTGATTATGGATGAGTTATTTTTTGGAATAACATTATGGACATCCTGGAAACTAGGAAGTAGTAGTGTTATGACACACTATTAGCTCCAGGTCAAGATGTTAAGAATGAGACTCCACTCTTTTGATTCCAAACGCTGTGGATCCTTAAGAGCTCCCTAAGTTGCAGAGATTAAGATTCTTAATTATGGATTTGGAACTAATAATCACTGTATAAACCTGTATACCTTGAGCACCTTTTTTTCTCAGTATCGTGGCTAAAACGACTTCCTATTTAAAATACATTCAGGTTTTACCTTTATAACTCTACCCTCCTCTAAGTCCCTGATGTAGATCAATCAGTCCCTCTGATGCCTCCTGGGACTTGAAGCACAATATGAGATCAGAGGGGAAATTTTCTGTTTGATTCTTGCCTTTCAAAACCTTAATGCTTTAGATACCTCTCTCTAATACTCTTTGACCAATATGTCATATTTCCATGAACAAAACATGATGTATTTGGAGAGAAATGGGTAATTTCACTGCAGGATGAAGTTACCTTGTACCAGATGTTGCATAAGGTACTGGAAGAAGAGTATGATTGCATTGTAGATTCTGACTAGAAAGTACTAATATAAAGAAAGAAGATTATTTAGGGGAAAATCTGTCATCCCAGTGGTGAACACCAGCTTGCAAAGTATTTAAACAGCAATTTGATTATGCAGTAGATATCGACAAAAATGGCTGGAACTTAATTAATTTGTTACTGGATTATGGTCTTAATTTGCAATTCTGCAGATTTTATGTTGATAAAAATATTAATGAGAATTTTCTTAGAAAATTCTGTGTTTGTTGCCACAGATGTTAAAATAAATGCTTTTACTCCTGTAAAAAGTTATCATTTCTGTGAATAATTTAGTAAATCCTCAATAATACGCATCTGGTTAATCTTGACACCCACCTTATCCAGATGGCTATGTAGTGGGGGTGATTTCTTATGGGTTTACCGGTTGGCTACACTTAAGTACAATTCAAAAAAATATTTTTTGCTGGCAATTTTCTCTGGACATGAATAAAAAAACCATGTTTTAATAATCCATCATTAATTCAGTACCATTGTTAATTATGAATTACCAGTGTTGCACACAACAAATAATTGGTTTGTTCATCCAAATGCCACCCATTGCAGAGTTGTGACACATTTGTTTATGATAGATGGGCTGTGCTTTCCATGTGCTTTTGTAACTTCCGAGGCACGTACCTACCTAATTATTTACAGTTCTTCCGACAGTAAAAAGCTGCTACAAAAATGGTATCAAAAAGTGTCTGATCTGAAAATGAAAGATAAAACCAGCATGTTTGCTTTCAAGTGTGATGTTAATGCCCAGAATATTGGCCAAAAGCCTCTGAAATCATTAAGATTACCAGAAGATGAAAATTTGGAAGAAACTATTCCTCAGTGGTGCTCACAACAGTGATCAAGTGGCATAGAAATTTGTGGCTCTGATATTCAAGATGCAGCTTTAAAATGTTTTTAACACATATGGAGATCTTCACTGCAAGTTAATTCTACTGTTTCAGGCTTCACTTCGGGGAGGTATTTATTATCCATACTAAAACACTTTTTACTTTTCCACAATCTTAATAAATTTGTGGAAAAGTACAAAGTCTTATAGTATGGATTCACTGCAAGTAGTGGTTGGTAAAGGAGACAATTTTTGTGGTAAAGTAACTGCTGAGATCATGAGTGCTGGCAGTGATGAAGTTGAACCATTTAGAATGACACTGTATGCAATGATAGGCGAATAGGATTTACAGTTATATCAATTGAATGATGCAGATCAAACGGACCTGTACTTGGGGGCTTTGCCAGAAAACAAGAAAAGTTTATGAAGTGAACACTTAAAATGCTTTGCTGATGTCTTCATGTTGAAAGCTGTTGTTGTGGAACATTTTGACAGCCTTGAGCGCTGAGGATAAATAATGAATAAACTCAGTGTACTTTTTTGGCATTTGGCAAATAAGTTGTGTATCAGAGTTATCATAATGGCCTGGTTTCATGATCATATTGTTTCTGATTTTGAGAAATACCAAGTTGATGTACTGGGAATTTCAGAGGATGAAGTAAAAGAGCTCTCAATTTTGGACAGTGCCCTCATCCTAACATCGGCAATTTGCACTGCGGGGATGGTAAGATGGCTTCCTTTGCCTCCAAATACACTTTTGTTATTTTTAACAAGATGTTGCCATGATGCAAGTTTTAGAAGTGCTTAAGTCAGGTGATTATGAGATTGAAAACAGAAGGGGACTGAGAACAACAATAAATTGAAAAAATGTATAATATGAAGTATGTGTGCTTCAACTGGGATGATTCTTGGAAGGAGATGAAACAAGCCATTGTTGCAAATTCATTGGAAAGATGTTCTATGAAGAGGAGATTGATTTGACTAGAGATTTTGATTTATAGGAACTTCACAAAAACAAGTAAAGTGAAATAAAAATCTTTTTCAAGACAACTCCTTTCTTCCTGTACATCTCCATAGCCTAGCACATCTAATGCCAATGATGAACTAAAAAAAGTCTATATGCATGTATGTATATTAAAATAAGTAAATGTTTTCCGAGTGTTGTTTAAAGTGATTAAATTTTTCCGATAGTTGTTTTAAGTTCCCTTTACATTAATTCTTTAACCCTTTCATTTCATTTAATTTTTATTCATAATATTTAAGATACTTGGATTGGATAGAATTCATTTATGGAAACTGATATCAGCACTTAGGTCAGTTTTTAGGTTAAGGTTAAATAGTCATCTAGAGCTTTGAGGAATAATCATGACATGAGTTTAGTGTTAATGTGAATATTATTTCAACTCATAACCACATGAAGTTGTAAATGATTCATTTTCACCATAATGATCGTGAGAACGAAAGGAAATGCCCTCTTAAGAGTTATTTGTTAGCAACTGTGAACTTTGTTAAATTCATTTTTAAGAAGATTCCTTAAATGAAATGTAGTGGAAAACAATTTCCATTAGCTATAGTGTTTGTTACAACAAAAATATCAGCTGTAATAATTAAATTAATTAAATATTTCAGCAGGATGAGTGAGTTATACACATATATTTCCTCTTTGGATAGTATTATTCAAGTGTGTCAAAGGTCAGAGTGGACTGAACATCATCTAAACATTCCTTAAGTTTACAAAGCAAAATTAGTCCAATTCGCTGAAATTAAACTTATATTTATTAAATAAAAATCTGATTCATTCATTTGCTGAATGTAAATAAATCAAATATATGGGATAATGTCATTATTTAAGTAGCTAATGACACATAATTGTTGATTGTAGTTAATTAAGAATAACTTAGCTAATTTTTAGGACATTATGTGATGTGTTTTATCCAAACTGGAATTTGTCTACTTTGCATAAGATGTTTTTATGCTTGAGTCTTCCTGTCCACCACATGTTCAAGTCATTGGTCGTTAAGTGCACACAAGATTATTGCTGAAAAATATTTAATGGGGTTATATTTGTCAAATTACAATTTACATTTCTCATAATTCAAATTGTGGATTATGCCAAATCTGGCCCTATGTCATCTGAATTAGTGAGGGTTTTCAGTATTCCTAATTTTTTCTTTGCAGTAGAATCTGACTTACCGAAAATTAGTTCCAGAATCTTACTTGTGAAACACTTACTGGTACACAATTTTTCACTGATAAATTATTGTTGAATGCAATGATGCGTTCCATGCCAAAAATTAAATAATGCCTAAGATTTATTTAAAGATAATTATGTATACGAGGTGTGTCCAAAAAAGAACTGACCTGCATTCATATCTTCGCGCCAGAGAGCTTGTGCTGTCTCTGCAGGATATGAGCATAACCAGTAGTCCCTCACGAACTTCCTGAAGGCCTTGGGTCGTGCACAGTGTGTGTTTGTGTCCAACATGTGTTTTCCGTTCGTCGCTTTTGTTTACAGTTGAAAATGACGAAAAGAACAGATCAATGAATTTGCATCAAGAGTTGCTTCAATCTCGGTAAGAGTTGTACGGAGATGATTGAGATGATATAAAGGGCCAATGGGGATGAAAGTATGGGCATAACATAGATTAAGGAATGGTATAGGTGGTTTAAAAATGTCCGCACATCTGTTGACAGTGACCCTTGTTCTAGCCGACCTTGGCTGACCACAACACCGGAAAACATTGAGCGTGTGCGGCTTGCGATTGAAGGTGATTGTTGTTTCACTGTTCGTGAACTAGAAAATGATCTCAGAATACGGAAAACTGTTTGACTGTTCTTGAACTAGAAAATGATCTCAGAATACGGAAAACTACTCTTTGTGAAATTTTGAATTAGAATTCAGGAATGACTCGCGTGCTTGCAAAATTCCTTCGGAAATTGCTCATGACCAAGCAGGGAGACCTTCGCTCTGAAATTGCTCTGGACAACTTAGAAATGGTCAGTGATGATGAAAATGTCCTTAAGAAGGTTATTACTGGTGATGAATCATGGGTGTATGGCTATAATCCTCAAACTAAACAACAGTGTTCACAGTGGAAGCATCCAGACAAGCCACAGCCAGAAAAAGCATGTCAAAGTCTGAGCCATGTCAAATCAATGCTTATTTTTTTGTTGTGAGGGTGTTGTGCACTACGAATTTGCTCTATGAGATCAGGCGATCAACAAAGAATATTACGTTGAAGTTCTGAAAAGATTGCTTGATGCCGTGAGAAGTGTCACTGGTCAAGCGGTGTTTGGCTTCTGCACTATGATAACGCGCCAGCGCATTCATCAAACCTTGTGCAGCAATTTTTGGCATAACACAAGATTGTGCAGCTTTGCCAGCCTCCGTACAGTCCTGGCATAGCTCCCTGCGGCTTTTGGATGTTCCCAAAATTGAAAATGGTACTCAAAGGGAAGCAGTTCGATGATTCAGAGTAATGCGATACGTGAGCTGAAGTCTATTCCAAAATCTGTGATTGAGGACTGCTTTAAGATGTGTAAGTACTGCTGGGAGCGTGTGGTTCAATCAAATGGGGACTACTTCGAAGCATGCCATGGCCCTGATGACGAAGAATAGCACCAATGCAGAGATGTAAATGCATGTAGGATAGCTTATAGCTTTTGGACACACCTTGTACATATATTATATATAGGGTTATTGTGCGTCATTGTTGTTCCAGTGAGTGTAAATCATGATATGAAGTATTTGTGGGGTTAAAATAAGTTAACCTTAATCTATAGTATGGAAACCAAGTTGATGATAACTGAAATAGTGCGTCAAATTTCAAGTCTATAATCAGTTGCACCTTTTGAAATGTGATCCTTTTGAACTATTCATCTTTAATATTTTTGCTATTTTCATCATTTATAATATCGTTGTAATAATACCAAACGATGATGAATACAGAAGTGAAAGTAAAGATTCATTCTTTGCTAGTGCAAAAAGTTTGTAGCCTTGTTATTATCCAAGGATGAAGTTTTGATAATGGTTATGAATATTTGAAGAACATGACTACCAACTGGTAGTGGTTGATTTGATGGATTTCCAGCATTCAGGATGGGCTGGAATGGATTGTGAAATGGAATGGTCTTGAAGTCAGTTGTAATAATTTTTTTAAAGCTTATTGTAGAGAAAACATTTAAGCTGTTATGAGGGAAAGGCAAAGGAGGCTATTATTGTTATATCTGTGAAAATGAATATCTGTACTGAAAGGATGATATGAAGAGATATATTATCAATGTAGTGCTATTCATTGGAATGACAAGGACGACTAGGAATGAAGGAAAATAGAATGGAATACATATTTTCGACAAAGAAAGGAGATGAAAGTAGACCTCTGCAATTGTAAGAGAATGATTGTTAAAGAGTAAATAATGAAGATGGCATTTTATTTAAACTGTTGGAGAATGGCTGTTATGTTCATCGCAAAGGATATTATATTTCTATATAAGGATTCTTTTATTTCAACTATGACTGATCATTTTTGATGATGGCCATGCTGCAAGAGACTGTCACAGCTTAAGAAAAGTTAGGCTAATTGTTGGTAATTTCAGTTTTGGTAACCAATTGAAGATGGATACAAATTTCATAGGTGAACAGCACTGTAACATTGTCTTTACCAGGTCATGTGAATCAATAATTATACATATCTTGGCCTATAATATCAAAGTCTTATAATTTATTAAAATTGTCTAGTGGCTAAGGATATGATACGGTAGTGGTGCTTTGATACTACAGCACATCAATAGTCTGTATTTCTTGCCAAAATATAGTTTGAAGCATCATTGAATTGAAGATTTGTGAAGCAGAGATGATGTTTAGATAACATAACCACTCCAATTAAAGGCTATTTTGTTCTTTGTGAGTCTACTTGAGTGAAGTCTAAGAGGAACAAACTTGAGAAGGCAGCAGTAGCACCACTCAAGAAATGGATGAAACAGCATGCAGCCCAGTACCCATCTGGGCTGGGGCGTTGAATAGTGAAAAGTGAAAAAAATGCATTGGAGAAAATCAATGTGAATCCCTGAGTGGAATTGTGATTTTTAGTGTATTTGGATGGAAAGTAAATAAAGTGAAAGTGAAGTGATGAGTTTAGTTCATTTGCAATTTTGAAAGGCATTTGAATTTTCTAGTACACTGTTCTCCAATGAAATTCATATTAAATATTTAATTTCTTGTTTTGTTGGTTTTTACCAGGCTAGTTCCTGACTTATCATCAAATACAAAATATTCACAAAGTACTTCAGAAGTGAAAACAGTGGTGTGCAGCAATCAAGTTTGAAATTCATCCAATTTCGCAGGAATATTCTTCAAGAGGAGGGTTTTATTCAAGTTGTGACACAATGCATATTTTTGAAGAAAGTTATTATTCAATGGCATAAGATGCATAATGATGTGATTTAGTAATTCTGGAACCAGGAAATCCACTTTTAATGTGTACCAGAAAGACCAAGTTGGAATTCATCAAAACAGTATGTTGTTGTAAAGATAAGCGGATTAATACATCTTAATTCTGACAAAAATATACAGCATGTTCACTATGCCAATATGGTAACATTTTTCAACAACAAGGATCCAATTGATGTCTGATACATTTGTCCCTTGGTGGTTGCCCATCTCAACTCCAGATATCATCCAGTGAAAATTTAGAACAAGTGAATGTAAGAATAGGCTTTGATAGGAAGTGAAGAGTTCATTGCGAACAAAGAAATAACACAACTGGAGCCAGGTTGAGGATGCTAGTATATGTTTGAATGCAGATTTTTTGAAGCTATTTAATCTTTTTTGGATGAAGCACATTTACTAGTACAAGTTATTTTTTGGCCAATGTCCTCATTTTGATGTTCGCATATGAACTCTTGGTTGTGTGGTCTTATGTTCAGCAAAGATAAGTGTTTACTTTTTCATCTTTAACTGTTGGTGCTAGGTTGCGAGTGGACAGACATTAGGGTCACAAGCCATTCATTCTCACGCTGTACTAGCTGCAGCAGCTGCAAAAGGACAAAGTGCTGGGGTTGGTGGTCAGCTGAGTCCTGCAGTTGCGGCTACCCTCCATGCTGGCAATCAGCAGTCTATTCAAACTAGAGTCATCCCTATGACAACAGGACAGGCCTCACTTAAACAGACAATCCAGGTGAGGTGGGGGAAGGAAATATATTTTGATGTAAATGGTTTGATTAAAAATGTGAAATAATTCGGTTGTATAATCTTATCTTAAATACTTAATTGTTTACATCTGAGGAGTTTTACCTTTAATTAGAATTATGTTTTGGTCATTATGTTTATGGTGTGTATCATTTCTACTCTCCTGGACTATTGTTTATGATTTTAGATACTGAACGTGGAGCTGATAAACTTAAGTTGTTATTTATGTGAATTGACCAGAACTCTGTGCAGTAATTTGATGTTTCTGATTTTATTTAATGTGTAGCCGTGCACGTGCTGAACTCTGTATCTTTTATGTTTGGTATTTTTACTTTGGGCCTCCCAACTTCTGTTGCATTGACTGGAATAAGTTTGTTTTTTTTTGAAATTGATAAGCTGCTATGTTTCAAGAGATTTAATGGGCAGCATTGTTATCTGTTCATTTTGTATTTATGGTCCAATCCCATGTTTTCCTGAAAGCATGTAAAGCATAGGTTGTCCCACTCAAGTCTTTTGCCTTTACTTTCACTGCCAGCCAGTAGTAGTGGTGCTTGTCTTTCATATGTCATTTGGATTTGATAATATGTGTGCACTAGAAAGGTTGCCATCATAAATATTGAATAGTTAAAACCTAGCAAATTGCATATTGAATCACAGTTGAAATAGATATAACAAAGTCATTTAAATTATGCATGTAGTTCTACAGAGTACTGAAACTCTATAGAGAGTTCATTTTTTTACCTTGTTAGCTGATTCCTACCACAGTTATCACTATGAACATGAGTGAGTTGCCAGAAATCTCTTGGGAAGTTGGGAGTGAACTCAATTCAGCATGTCTTGTACTCTCACGCATAATTATTATTGTTGAAAAGTTTGTTTTTAGCCATGATTTTATTTGTGAATAAAATGGATCAAAATGGGCACATTAGATTTTCCCTAGATGCTCAATACATGCAAAAATACTGTGGAATGAAATTGTAGGCCTGCAGTTAGCTATTGTTACTGAAAATGATTCACTGATGAGTTAGCCTTGTCAAAACTAATGACAAAAAACCTTGTCAAAAACTAGTTATGTGTTGGAAACTATTATTGGGGAGCAGATGTCTGCAAAGAAAAATGTAATATATTGATGGGAAAGAGATTAAAAGGCAATTTTTAGTTACCCAATCTTAGAGTGGTGCTGTCTTTGAGGGGCACCAGGACCAAATTTGTTTAAATGACGGTTAACAGAATGCCCTCAAAGCCTTCAAGGCAAGACTTGTTGGATTCAATGCATAATATTTTCATGCTTCAAAGGTAAAGAGGCTTAGATGAAGCCAAATCCCCACAACCATTAACAAACTTGTCAAAAGAAAAGCTCAACAACAAAAAGGCAGGCAGGGATATGTAGTAAGTACCATTTCGAGTCGAGGAGAAGTTTAAGTCAAGATTGCTGTATTTAATTGCCTATTAGGAAAGTAGTGGAAGGATAGATGGTCTGAATCCCTGTGTACACTAATATTTTTCAACTGATTTCTCTCAAGAAATCATAATCCCTGCCATGTCGATTGAAAATGACTTTGATGGTTCTCATAGAGGACCTACTGCCAAACTTTCTTGAATGTGTAATAATATTAAGTGCAATTCAATAATTAGAACTCACTTTTCTGTGACTGGTTAGCCTTTGACCATCTATTAGTCAAGATTATAGCGTGTTTAATAGCTCATGTGATAGTTTCCTAACAAGTGCCTTGGAGGCTTTTAAATGACAACTCTATTTTAACTATAATTAGGAAAATGGTGTTGGTGCCTCTGAAAGATGGCACAACTTTCATGTATGGAAAATAGTTCTTTTATCAAAATATCAGAATTCACCTTGTATATTTTGACACCCCGTTACTAGTCTGCTACTCTTAGCCAGTTTTTAACAAGGTATTTCTGTTTATACATCTATGGATCATTTTCAGAAATCATTGTTTTTGGCTGCCATTAAGTTTCATTTCGGGGTATTTCTGCACTCATCTTAAAAAAATGTGGCCATTTTGTGTACAAATGAAAGTATTCAAAAGCAGAGGGGAGCCCTTATAAAAAATAATAATGATTGATGTGAGACAAAAGACAGTTGGAATAACTGTTAGATGCTGCCTGCTCAGTGGTCAGTTGACTGCGTAAGTGCTTTTGTTACTAATGACATCAATGGTAATGAAAAATATAGTTGATCACATGCAAGCTTAGAAATGCTCAAGATCGTGGAAGATGTGTTCTTAATGGATTATGGGATAGAAAATGAAGGGGCTTAAACCTGTTGTTTTGAATGCGTTCATGCATAGTTAAACTGCTAGACTTCTAGCTGGGGTTTTCCAAGTTTTTGAGAAAAAAACACATGGTTCTTCCTTCAAACTTGTTTATAAGGTGCTCGAATATCGTGAAGATATGTAGTGGTGAATTTTTATAAGTGGTGGTGTGCCTTAAATACAAGCTACTTAAAAAATTAGGATTCCTAAAGTTGTTGCCACCTAAGTGTAGACCTGGCAGGGTTGTAAAAGTGACATTGTTGTTGTAATGGCAATTGAAGTGCAGGTAGGTAACTTTCTCTGGTGTGGTTGTTAAGTGTATGCTTTTCAACTTTAAATTTGTTCAAATTTTTATATAACTGTGTGGAAACTTACAAACATATGGTACATTCTGCATGACTGCATAAAATGTTCTGTTGTTGTATATCCTCATGGGAAATATGATGACAGAGTTAATCAGCTATGCTGCCATTTATTGCAAGTGTCTTTCACCAGCTTGATTGCATGTGGCAGACTTCACGTAAGTTCATGCATGGTCGTGTCAGGGCCTAACCAATCCAGGACTCAATGTATTGCACCCCAATTACTCAAGCTGTGTTGCTTTGAATCACCTCACAAGTATTTCACACACTACTGTTATTGTAAAAAAGATAATCGACCCCGAACTTAAGGGGCACCCTATGGTAACCCTGGGAAAGTGAAACTAGTGATGTAATGAATAAGGTGAATAGTCAGGAAAATCTAGCATTGTTGGAAAGAGCATTTATTTGTCCTGACTTTAAGATGCATATACTGTGCCTGCTCATAATGAGGCTTAAAAAAATTAAATAAAATACAAGGAAACAGTGGACTGTAATGTTGTTGGTCATAATTAAAACTTTTATGCTGTGGCCATTCCGAAGAAAGTGACAGCAGTTAGGAAAGAAGAGAAAGGAAAAAGGAACATTGCTAATGGTATACTTCAGGCCACAAATAAGTGTCCCTTAAAATTGACCAATTCCAGAAATTTAACAGAAGTTTGTAAGTACTGTCAATATTCAGAGGTGCTCAGATAGTGACTAATGAAGAAAATGAAATGAAATTCAGGAAAATATCCATATAATTTGAATTTCAGTACAATTTAATTATTGCCTCTTTTTTTAGAATTGATTTTCTTTTGCCTTGTTCATATACTTGGTTACCAGTGTAACTACAGTGTTAACAATCTTCATATATTTATATTTTAGGCACTATGTCTTTTGAGATTAATGGACCATTGATATTGTTCAATTTGAAGAAAAGAAACCATGCAGAATAAATGTCCCGCTACCCAGGATGCGGCACTTAAATCTGGACAAATTTCAATTTGAATTTCCCGCCATATCGTAGTTCCACTGGATGTCGTGATTGGCGTTCTTGAAAGCCAAAGGCATCTAGTAAACAGTCATAACCTCAAAATGGCTGAGATGTTGCGTACACATTCATAGTACATTGAAAGAGCTGTCATTATTGAAAGTGTTTGCACTAGGCATTTGCCCAGTGAAATAGTTCGATTCCTTGGGTACCCCAGATCAACTGTTTATGATATTGTGGCTAAGTATAATGCTTCAGAGAAGTCTAGGGAGATCTGGCTAACCCGGCGAGGAAACCTCATTCGAGGAAACATGTGACATGAACTGTGGCAGTTGTTGAGAAGGCTTAGCTTAGGCGCTGATTTCAGAGGACCCAGGGGGATCACTGAGGAAATTGCCGATAGAATTGAATGTTAGCAAGCAAACAATGCGTCAGATGGCAGAGGAGGGCCTACGATGCAAGTCTCACACTATAAAGGTGCGACAGATGCTGTCTGAGGCTGCCAGAACCAAGCGGATTGCTCGCTTCAACCTGCTTTTGTGTTCTGTAAAAAATGAAGCTGCAGGGCGAATCAGATTCTTTTGTGATGAAAAAATTTCACCATTGACGCGAAGTTCAACTGGAGAAATGATCGCTGGCTCGCCCACGACCCCGAGAACATCCCGATTGTTGCTCGAACAATATTTCCAGCTAGTATTCACGTCCGAGGTGGTGTGTCCAGTGAGGGTGATGTTATGCCGCCAAATTTATTTGGAAATGACAAACTATCGCAAAAGAAGTCTATCTGCAAATTTTTAGGAATGTCGTGAAACAGTGGATCGTAATTGCGACTTTGGGGAGACAATACATCTTTCAACAGGACAGTGTACCAGCTCATACGAGTCATTTAGTCCAAAACTGGCTCTCAGATAACATTGACATGTTCTGGTCAAAGGAGTTCTGGCCCCCGAATAGCCCAGACTTGAACCCACTCGACTATTATGTTTGGAGTGTAGTCTAAAGAGTTACCAGTAAGACCCTAATGTCGCATCTCTACGCACCGCTATCGTAGCAGCATTCGCGAATATGGGCAGCGCTGTTTTAAAGAGTGTGTGCGATTGATTCAGGACAAGATTGGAGGGGGTCATTGCAGCTGAAGGGGGTTAAATTGAGTAATGTTAATCTTGAGAGTTACTACTACTTGTATGTAAAAGGATTTTCATTTTCTATTGTATTTTTTAAAAATAAATTTGCTTTTTAAGAAAAGTTTTGTTAGTCCAGATTTAAGTGCCACACCCTCTAGGCGCCTCTATGGCATGTTGTTGTCCCATCCTTCGATATCCTACTTTTTCATGTTTAGTATTATCGAATTTGAAGAAAATTACTTGCTACATAAGAGATGTTAGTGGTGTATGTAGTAGCAGTTTTTACAACATTATCTAATCATGAATTGGAGTTTGAATAATCTGATTTACAAAGGATAAACAGATTGAAACGTTATACTTTTAATAAGTCACATCCTCTGATTGTAATTCACTAAATGTGATGGAATGGAGAAAGGCAAATGGGCTTGTGTTAATGCCTTCCACTACAAAATTGCCCAATGCTACTTTGCCCTAATGTACCAAATAGTTGCACTGCACTTTTGTTTATTCATGCATGCATAATATTGCAGAATGTATTAAGGGTCTGTTCTGTGGCTTCTCAGCCTGTTATGTGAACTTATTATTATTTATTAGCTACTGAAGACCATGGAGTGGAGCTACACATATTTACTAACTCAAATAGCAAATAATGGTAGGAAAGCTGTTTTTGTATAATTCATGTAAACTTAATTTAGTAAATTTTTAAAGCAAGAGAGCTATGTTTGTGAAAATGATGCCATTATTTTCTCCAATATTAGTTGGAGTGGGGATTGATTTTTAAGGTTGTAAAATTTGAATTTCCATAATGAACATATATGAACAGTGCTTCTTTTGATGTTTTCAGGTGAAAAGACCTTAAGTACCCACTTGTGTGATAAAAATTTTTATCTTTGCTTTTTCTTTCTTTATACCACATTTTCATTTTGGTATTGTTGAAGGTGGTGGCGGCAGGGTCTCCAGGCACTGCCACGCTGGGACCTAGTCTGTCTCTTGATGCCTCTGGTAGGCCTCAAGTGAGCGTTGCATGTACTGCTACTTCCCTTGCAAATGCATTGGTAGCTTCAGGGGCTGGAACAATCAAGGTTTCAACTCCCACTACAGTGACTGCTGCACAACAGCAGGCCATTATCTCTCAGGTGAGAACGTTAAGTAATTTGGTTTTATGGCATATAGTTAAAATATCTGGCTGTGAGATAGAATGCAAGTTTAGATTTAATGCAAACTTGAATTCACTGCTGTGGGTGATTCTTCGAAATATATACATACATACAGGTTGTTTAGCATTTTCCTGTCATGGCACCCTGTCCATACTCTAAATATCTAAAAATTAATTATCCCAAATACCGTTTAGAATGTGTAAGAATTTAATTTTGAAATGCTATCGACAAAGGAGATATCACTTAAAATTGTTTCTCTTAACAAATCTTTGTTAGAAGAACTGACAAGTTCTTTCGATTTAAAAATATCCCTTTATGGGGAAATAAACCCTTTCTTGTACTGCATCTTGTTAACTGTTATGAAATATACCTAAAATATGCTTACACTTCTTTCGGTGGTTTTAATTTAATACTATGCTCCTGAAAATAAAATAATATGCTATGAAAAGGAGTATAATATATCAATATATTCATATTATGTACATGGTAACATAATAGACACAATAATAGATGATTAAAAAACTGATATTTCAATACTGTCCTTAATTTCATGTTTTAATGTTTGACTGCAATGAATCACACTATAATTAATTATATATTATTCTTATTTAATACACAAAAAAGGCAATCATGTATAGTTGTGGATCCCTCTGAACAAGGTGGATAGGTGGACTAATTTAGATAGCTGCCATTGTATAAGAGGTATTCATAAAATATGTGTAATAAACCCAGTATTTTGTATTCCATGTTACATACTTAAATACTTTGTGATAAATATGCCCTAGTTGAGTCAGCTGAATTACTATGAGTGATTGGCAATAGGCTGGAATCATTCAACAATCATCCAAAATGATCAATGGCTTAAGTAACTTTAGTGTAGTAGAATTGCTGTTAAATTTGATTTCCTTTATTGTGTTGGTACTTTTCATAATGGCTTCTGAATTTAAAATGCTCTGAATGTTTTTATTTGTTATCGATCAAGAGTAATGTTTGCCTAAAATGATCACATCATGCATTATTGCATAATAAAGTTAATACCTTGTTTTCTTCTTACTTACTTTGTGACCCAAATCAAAAGCAAATATTGTTGAGTGAGTTATGGGCATACTGAAGGCTTGTGTTCATTTGACAGGTGACGGCTGCTCTTCAACAGAGTCAGCAGCAACCTGTCTCAGTTGCTGTTCGTCAGTCAGGCTCTGGCACTGCCCTGCGTATTCAAACAGCCACAAACTCACCGACTGTTTCCATGGTTGCTCAACAGCAACAGCAGCAATCAGTAGCTGCTCAGCTGTCCCAGCAGCAGCAGTCATCAAATGCCCCGTGAAATGTTTGTTATGAGATTTTTACTCACTTTTATAAAGGTAAGCTTTTGAGAATAAACTCTTATGTTAACAGTCTATATTAAGATTATTGTTGACAGTCACCTTGGAATACTCTTATGAGACTTGCATGTACATGCAGAGACATGCTCTGGCACACAAAAAACAAACCTTAGAAGAAAAATAATGTAGTGCTTTTAATATTTTGTTGATGAGCCTATCTCAGTCAAAGGAAGGTGTAATGAAGGAAAGATAGTAGTTGGTGGATATGGGGAATAAGTCAAGGGGGCAGTTTACTGCTAAGTGTGGTCTATTTAGGTCCAAATATTGTGAATGGTTCAATTCACACCAACTCATAAGATCTCAGTACACTATTAATGGGCAGGTTTTAGGAGATATTTAACTTAAGACCAAGAAAAGCACTCAAAAAGTACAAGCTGTGGAATGAAGAAATATTAATACAAGAAGAGAGAATTAATTTGATTGAGAACAGATTTGATGAAGAAAGTTGATATTTGTACAGAGGGAAAAGATAGTGTAAGTTTTTATGATTAATTTTGTTTTCTAATGAAGCAGTGACCACCCCTCTTATGTTTTAGGAAGGGCTGTTGTAGTGTGAGCGAAATAGGCTAGTGGTGATTATTTTATCTGAATTTCTGTTTAGAAATATATTCCCATTTGATTTAAGGTGCACAATTTTTAATCATGATAATTCTCACCTGACATATTTTTTCTTAAGTACAATTAGGTGCTTTAATTCAGTGGATTTCTGTAAGAAACTTCAGTCTGCTATCGTTAATGGTTATTAGTTCATTCAAGAAAACGGAGACAGTTCAAAATACAATAATTGGGCTCTTACAAGTGCCTATTTGAAGGGATGTATAATTCTCAACGTACTAACCAGTAAAATGTAAAATCATAATTGACCTTTTGTGACAAGTTGTAGTCATAATGTAAGTAAAATTAATTTAACTGTTGACAATTTATGAATAAAAAAATACTGTTCTTCAATCACTGGTTGGTGATAATCTATGGCAGATTAGAATTTCATTAAGTCAATATAATTAAATATATATAATGCCTCTTGAGTATTTACTTCTTCAGTGTTTGCCATATTGATTCTTTATAAATTGGTACTAAATAGCTTACCTTGTACATATTATAATTCTTCTTACAAAATTCTGTGCATTAATAAATTGAGTCTTACAGTGGTTTAATTTGTACTGGTAACTATGTTAAACAAGCTTACAATATGTCATTTTACTTTTCAAAAATCTTGAGCAGTTTAATTTTCTTGTGTATGATGATGATGTTTTCAGGACTTGAAAATTCTGTGCTCATTCTATTCATACCTGTATATGTGTGCAAATGAAACTACTTAGCAAATGCAATAATTATTAAGTAGAAATAAACTTTGAAAGAAATAATTTTTGTCCTTTTATATAATTAAAAGGAATAATCAATTTAGTATGGGCGATGGGCAATTTTGGGTAATCTGAAAAAAATCACTCGATTCAATTCACTTAGTGGTGCGCATGCTAGTTCAATCTTGTTGATTAGAACTTAAGCTGCAGATAGAAAGAATCACTCTGAAAAGTTCTGCTCTCTTTTTGTTGTTACTAAGTACTTGAAAGTTCTGTAGTTGTCAAAATAAAAACAAAACAATAAGTAAGCTGACTGAAGCAATTAAAATGCTATATTTCCCAGAAGAGCAATTGCTGTAATGCTGTCATGTGTACAAATTTCCTTTGGGGAACTATTTTGGGTCATTCTCAAATTATACAACTGTCAAACAAAAGCTCTACCAATTTTGCCTCTAGATTATTCTTCGTGTCATTATTGTAACTTGAGTGTCTTTTTACGACCAAAAATAGGGATTATCAGCAATGTCTAGATGTGGCCTACTATATATATTGAGACATCCCTAGTGACATCTCTACTCTGATTTTTGAATCTACTCCAAGATCATGTTGTGTTGCATGTTTAGCACAAGTTCACATGAATACTAGATTTAAGAATGTGCATGAATTGAAATATAATTTGAAAATGTTTTCTGAATAGTAATTTGATGCTCTTTGCAGGTTATTCAATCCTCTGGGTGGCCATAATGCGTAAAAAAATAATGCATGCAGCTATTTCACTTGCATTACGTAGTCTGCTAGCTACAAAACACTTGAATGAGGTGGGACTACTCAGTGCGATGAAACATGCCTGTGTGTGTTTGTTGCATCAAGTTTTAAAAAGTTTTCACATAAGGGGATGTGGGACCTCTGGTGTTGAATTATTCTGGACATCCTCTTTTGTTGGGTGTGAATTCTTTCATTCAGTGATGCCAAGACAGTGAAGTGACAGTGCCAGGAAAACGAATGCTTCATAAAGTGACAAGGTGAAGCTTCATTGTTGAATGAACGTGCACCAATATCTGAGACTTCCTAAAGGAAGAAAGATGTAAATCAGATTTTAAAACTATTTGTGAGACTATTTGCAGAGCGAGCAGGCAACATCAGTTTGGAAAACTGAGGATATATAATGTATAAACTTTGCTACGTAATGCCAAATACTTGAATTATAAATTTTAAAATGTAAAGCACTATGCTGTAATTAGTGTGTGCTGTTAAAAATGTGCAGAAATCGTATGATGTTGTTTGTTGGTCTCTCGTAAAAAGAATTAATGCATTCTTTAAATCTTTTAAACCAGTTAACAGTGTTAAGAAGTAACAATATTGTCGTGGTGCTGGAAATCATTAACTGCATGCAATGTGTGCTTGTGGTTTTTTATAGCGTATTTGGTTAAATGAGTGTATCAACGAGATTTTCGGAACAAAAAGAGCTTTAACTTCCTGAGCAGTATTTTCTGTGAATTGTTAGGTCAGTAGACAATTGGAAGTATTTAACTGAAATGAACGAAATTATAGGCCTCTTCAGATGTTTTATCTGGAGTTAATTCCCGTGTGAAGCCAATGACATTCATTGGTGAAAAATGTATTTTATTATTTCTTCTCTTCCTCTAAGCAGATATTCAACAAAGTGTTACGCTTCTTGAACCGCATGGTCTCAAAAATTTGTTGAAGGAAGCTTCATGCCATTGCGTGGGGTTTAGGTGGAGACGTAGAAATTGTCACATTTTTTTGTAAAGGTATTTTTTTATTTTTGGTGTACCTGATTGTTGAAACATGAATGTATCATGTTTCTTTTTTGATGTAAAGAAAGTATATTGTAATACGGAAAATGTTGTAAAGATATAGACATTCATGAATGTGCTTATATTCATCTTACTTCTGGTAAAAAATTTCTATGGAAAATATTGGCTTTAAACAACTTGGTCAAAATTGTTTTGTAAAATAGAAACATCCTTACTGATTTGAATACTTTTCCTAGCAAAGGACTTAAATTATCTTAAAATACAAAATAAATTGAAATCAAGTAGCAAAAGTGTTTTATTAATGTTTAACGTGCCATTTTTATGGTTTTTTTGGGTCTCATATGATTTTATTATCTCAATCTGTTAATCACATAGCCATCCATGTTGCATGGAATTTGTGAAGCATTTTGTTGAGTTGAGTCTCTTAAAGCCCTCTTTCATTTCCGACCTATCCCTACATTGGATGTGATAGAGAGATGAAGGAAAAAGTTCCATTGATACCACCTGGTATTTTGCATAAGATTTGATGTGGATTCAAAATAAATATTGTTGAAGTATATGCTAGCCTGTTAGGCAGATATTCAACCTATTACTGTGAATCTAAATGCTGCCATGGTAATGAATTCACTGTTAAATGATAAATATAATATTCAATTATATTATCACTACCAAACGAACTTATAAAAACAAATATTGAATATTTTTTTAGACTAGTTCAAAAATGGTTTGTGGGGCATGTGACATGGATTCCATTAGTTTGCTTTCTGTAGTGAAAATGAAGAATTGATCTTCATTAATGGAAACTTATATTTCTTAACTGGGTAGTCCAGTGGATAGGGTGCTGGGATACTGACTGGTGAACCTAGGTTGGATTCCTGGTGATGCCTCTGGACATAGTTGGCCTTACCTAAGCTATGTGTGATTTATTTTGTGTGACATCTTCCTGGGAAACCAGAGGTGGGAAAGAAAGGAACTGGTCCTCCTTTACTCACCATATATGACATAGATTGAAGTGAGCAGGGGCATCAGGATTTGAATCTTAGAGTTGGCAGATCTTTTTCAGTGGTATCCAGATCCCTATTTGAAGTGCTTTGTGGAGAGCACTTGAAGTGAGTGTGCCATGTGTCACATAGGATATTAAACTACAGACCCCTTGGTGCCTTTTTGATTTGAATAGGTACATGCCATCGCTGGGTTTCTCTCCATCCTTCTCCTTTTCATATAACCATAATAGTGCAAATGACCTCACGGTGGGTTGCCTCCCCTAAAACTACTACTAATACTAAGTGGCCTCTACCCTTGTCTATCGGATAAACCTTTGGGTTGATTGCTATGGTTTGTGTACTTTTTAATATGAGCTGTAGTTTTGTATGTATGAATGTATTTACATACATTTTTTCTCCTAAACAGCTCCATCGATTTTCATGAAACTTAGTACCCTAGAGAGTTTTTGGTTAAAGAATTTCATTGCCTCATGCTTGAACACACACCTTTGATACTAAGACTGCATTATGCATGTAAAATCTAAACCCCAGTTACCCCTTGTTTACTTTGTCATATACATCTGTGTGTAATACATTTACATTTTTAGTTTTGTTGTATTTTTGTTTTGATAAAAAGTATTATAAAATTACAAAAAACTGATACATGATTGCTTAAAAGTGGATTAAAAGGTAGAATAAGAGGGTTTTAATTAGCTAAGGTTAGATTCAAACGGAATTTAAAAAAATATTTAGCATGAATTTTGAGTCAAATTCATGTAAAAGTACGTAATTTTTAATAAATTATACTATTGTTTCAAATGAATTAATATTTATTTAAACTTTTATCTTGAAAACTAGACCTAAGATTTTGATGAAATTGGTTTAATCTACCATTTTCAGCAGCAAAAATGCAGTTAAGCTGTTTCCATATTGGGATTGTCATGTAGTGTATGGGTTTTTTCAAAACATAAAAAAAACACTGAATGTCATTGCAGCGTTAATGTGGTACAAATGTTTTGTTAAGTTTGAACGTAAAATGATTAAAACTGAGTGACCAAGGATTGCGATGGGTTGGGTCATATTGACTCTTGACAGTTATATAAAGGAAGACATTAGAAAATCAGTAAGATACTTGTACTCATTAATTATTATTATTTATTGCCATTACTCAAGATGGGGAGTTACTAAACAATTACTCAAACTACCAAGTAACTGAGCTGAAATAAGCATGGAGCATGACAGGTGATTCAAAAAGGTGGAGTAATGACTAGGGAATCCATTCCATTCTGGAGCAATGTTTTGTTCCAATGGTCAAGTTTCTTGCAGAGCCCAAATTGCTCTCCTTTTGAAAAGGTTTTGATAGCTCTTAATTGAGCAATAAGATAATCACTAGTAAAGAATAACCAGGTACCAATATAATGAAATACTGATCCCATTTATTGGCAAATTCAAAATGAAAGTACCATGGGATTTGAAAGTCTGTTACTCTGCTCATGAGTATGTAGTGGTACATCATAATATACAGGTAATGAAAGCTTCATGTATGCACTGAATACACGGTTCAATTATTTTTTGTAAATGTTACTTTAATGGCTTTAAATGAAAGAATACCACACTCAAAGGGGCACTAAAACAAGCAAAATTCACAGTCACTCAAATTTTGGGGACCATACATCAACAGCTTGTGTTCAAACCAAAAAAGATATTATCGTAAACAAATGAAGCTATCAAAGTTCTGTCATAATTCTGTCTGAATACTATGAATGAGTATATGCTTCTTAAAGGGATATGGATGCATTTGCAAAAATTATCACAATCCTTATTCTTAATCTTTGTTGTGTAATGCAAAATGCTTTAATTATTATATTAATTGTAGTGTGGTAGCTCAGGGTTGGCTTTTGATGAACCCTGGGGCCACATGCTACTGTACTCCTAAAGCCTAAAGTATCTTACTCAAAATATCCTTGCACCCCAAATTAAATGTTACAATAACTGATAATTAAGTTCTGCATATTTTATACTATTCATAATTCCATCCATATTGTCAATTCATTTCCTCCCTCTGTCTTGCCTGCTCAGTGTTGTTCCCTCTATTACCATCTTCAGCATCCCATTGTCTATAAATATCTCCAGCATCCAACTGTCCTACCTTCATCGAATTTCCCCCAACAACCTTCTCTGTTTCCATACCATGTTTAAAACCTTCCAATTTGTTTTCATTTCTATCTAATAAATTTTCCATTCTTCTTCAGGTCCTCATCTCAATGGCCTCCACAATCTATGTTTATCCCCTTTCCTCAATGACCACGTTTCTGAAAATATACATAGGAAACTCTGATAATGTGACATAAACATAACCGACCAGGATAAAGTTGGTGATGGTGAGTGTTAATAAAAGCTGTTAAATTGACTTGGTGTTACAGTTCTCATTCAAACATATTAGTTATCGTAGCGAAGGTTGCATGAAATTGTTTAAAGTGCATTTTGGAGTGGTTGTAGACTTCCAGCATCACGCCCTTCCCGTGCAGCTAGACTGCTGCCGATTGTGTGCTGTTTCATGAATACAGTCATCGAACTTACAGGCCCTTTGAATTTCCGATTTTCAGAAAATCTGAGCCCACGGATTACGTGGGGATGGGGTGATGCAGTGGCTAATTAACTGGCCTCCCACCCAGATTGCTCGGGTTCGACTTCTGGAGGAGCACTTTTTTTTCAGAGGTATCCCTATACCTAATTGAGGTGCTTTGTGGAGAGCACTTTGAGTACGACGTCCGCCGGATGGGATGTTAAACCGCAGATCCCTTTGCGCCTTTCGTTAAGGGTAGGCTAATGCGGACGCCAGGTTTCTTTCCACCCTTCTTCCTTTCCAATCCATCACTATTGGCGTAAATGACCTGAGGTGCCGGTCGCTTCCCTAGTAACTACTACTACGGACCATGCCATTCAGCCTTCCTTGAGACACTACTTTTTCCAAAAACCTTGCTTCTTTGATTCAATGGCGAAGAAACTTGTAAAGAGAGAGGTCAAGGGTATTCTCCTTTCCGGTGCAATAGAAGTTTGGGAAGGTGACCTATAGCTAAGATCATAAGATCATTTACGCCGGTGGGGATTGGTGGCTAATATGGTAGAGGTTGGATGTTCAGGTAATGGAGAAGAGTGAGAGGAAACCGATGTCAGTATTATCTTACTCTCAAGAGAAGACGACAAGGGATCGAGAATTCAACGTTCCATCCAACGAACGGCTTATTCCACTTGCAGTGCTCGTCACATTGCGCCCAAAGTAAGGATCGGGATACCGCTGAAAAAATCAGAAAAAAATCCCTTTCGGGATTCGGACACTACCCCTGTCAACGTGGGACGCAAGGCCTGCAGAATGGACGCCTTGGAGAAATTGGAAAATTCTCTTTTTTTTCAAGATGATTTTAAGAGAGCTAACGAAAACCTCTTCCTCTCTCGCTAACCCTCTCCTAGATACGAATATCTCACTGCGCTTGCGCCTCTTGTTGCTCAAAAAGTATGCCCATTTGATTTCTGCTTGAATTAGCCCCCACCGCTACGCTTCAGAGGGTCTTAACTTTTCTGGTCTGCTTATAGCCGACTCGTCAAAACGTTTTTTATAACCTTTATGAAGATAAAAAAATAGGATACTTTCTAAAAGGTACGCACTTGAAATTACTTGAATCTTTCATAAATCCCGTCAATTGTAGTCGATCAAGTGGGTTTCGTTGGCTCAACAATGACGTCAACAGGAGAAGTCCGCCGTTCCCTTGGCGACTAAAATCCCGCGTCCGTTATTTCCTTCGCATTTCCCGAAACTCGCCAGCACCATTGAGTTGCCGCGGGCGTTCCGTCCCACCTTCTGCCCTGGCCCATTCCATCGTCGGGCTGTTAGCGGACTCACAGGCAGAGCTACGGAGGCCAACGAAGACAGCCCTTCGCTTCGTCTCGGGCCGCTGGGACGTCGCATGGCACCATTTGCGGCCTTCGTCCTCCCGTCGTCTCGGCTGTCGCCGGAGGTGGGTCGCTCCCCATCTCGCGGAACCTTCGAAACCGCGGATGAGTGCCGGATATGTCGCGACGACACCTTACAAGAGACGCTGTGCAAGTCTCCGTGCGGTTGCAGGGGATCTGTCAGTCCTGTCCACAGATCCTGCCTCCAGAGCTGGCTCTCCAGGACGAATTCTAGTCGATGCGAACTCTGCGGACAGCGTTACAACGTCGTGAGGACCCCTAGGTGAGTGTACCACATTTAATGAGCAGGATAATCCTTGGTGATGTAAGGGATGCGATCCTTAAGGGAAGGGCGGGTCGTTGATCGAAATTAAGTTAAACGAAGTATGACACGCATGGAGATGTATTTAAACATTTGAAACTGAAACTCCGTTATTTTCGTCAAAGTATTACGTATTTTGATTTAATACGCTTACGAGTACTTTGATAATTCTATTACTGATATTTGACTTCTCGGAGCGAGCTACTGTGAGCGCCCTTGTAGTTTTATAATAAAAAAAAATGAGAGTATAGGAAGAAGTCCGCATGTCCAATTAATACGATAAGTTACTTTGGAAATCTGGAATATCTGATAATCGAAAGACCCTTGGTTCGATTCTCGACCTATGTATAACTTCAGCAACAGTAAAAAATATATAAGAAAAACTAGTTCTAATTCAAGTTTTAACCTTATAAATACGGCTGGCGCATGAAAAATTCACATTGACATACCTATCGCCGTACTTATGGAATAAGGCGTCCTCTATTTAACTGGAAATGTAATCGCGGTCGTCCTTTTTGACTCTACAGAAACATGGGTATTGGCATTGGTGCCAACCAGTGTCAAACATCACATCTACTTATTAGAAATCAAGGCAAATTGACAAGAAAAAGCATTTTTACCAATTCACTTTCTCATTAAATATTCAGGGTAATCGACTTCTTCACCAGCAGCTCTAGAAGAAATAATTTTGGAAATTGGTTGCCAATTACAAGTCTTCGTTGTTTCCTAAGAATTTTGCAGGACGAGCGTGGGGAAGAGGGAATATTACGTCGACGATTATTTCATCAATTTTTATTACCTACCGCATTTAATTTCACCTAGACTCGCTGCCATTTGGAATTCAGTACTATCCAGGACTTGAGATTACTTATCAAAGGATGTTGTTAACCTTAACGCAAAATGTTGCCTAGCTGTTGTCTCAAAGGAAACTTATGAAAAATTATTCTGGTTCTGGTTCAAAATAAATGTCGAGCAGGCTCAAGTAATTAATGAACCGTCATATCTTCCATCGTGAACTTGATCGTCAGCATTATATTCCTGGTGTGAAATTAATTTTTCCGTCGGAAACTACGCCAGATGCGTTTATTGCTCTTGAGTGTGTGCTAACGTGTGAGCGTTGGTTTGCATAGTGAATATATCCAAGACGCGGGATTTATTTTCCCGCAAAAGAACTCCATAAAAGTCCCCAAAATTATTTTCACCAAACAATTATTTTCCACCAAATAAGCGATCCTAATTTCCTTAGTTGAGAAAAGCTATTTCAAGGGTTAATAAGTTTGTATTTCTGAATCGTTTCTTTGGTTTATTTCCTTTTCTCTACTTACAGGGTTCGTCCGGAAAATAAGTGTACTGAGCTCAGGAAAAAAAAAATATTACACTTTTACATATCTTAAGCTAATATTCCTCAATATAGGACCCTTGTGAGTCGATACACTTGTTCCAGTGGCGTTCCCATTCCTGGAACGCTCCCGCGAAGGCATCATCGGGAACCTCTCGAAGACACGTCGTCACGGCCTCTTTGACGGCGTCCAAAGTCCCGTATCGCGTTCCTTTCAAACTCCTCTTTATCTTCGGGAACAGAACAGTTCTCTAAAATATGTGGATCATTTTTGCAGTGATCCGCAAGTTGTGTCGCGATTTCCAAACGATTGAGTCTTTGATCATCACTGAGCACTTTCGGCACCAACTTTGCACACATTTTTCGCATCTGTAATTGCTCCCTAATAATCTCGTGCACTATTGTTTTTGGCACATTACACTGCTCTGCTATCATCCGAACACTAAGACGACGATCAGAGTTCAGCAAGACCGAGTTCGTCTACCGACAGTTTCGGTAGATGATTTCCCAAGCTTTACCGCAAATTTGATGGAATAACGCTGCTCCAAAAACTTCGGCATCACGTTCCGTGACGTGGGTCGAGCGTGGAGGTTCGCGTTAACAGAGCTCCTCACTACACCACAGCTCAGAGCCGACTGCCTTTTTCAGCGTCGCTTGCCAACATACCCCCCTCCAATCGTAGCCCGTCAGAGCGGTGCTGGGCGCGCCTGGAGCGGCGGGAAAAAATCAGTACACTTATTTTCCGGACGAACCCTGTATCTTGCCCTTCTGCAGGATAGACGTAAGCAATAGCTACAGAAATTGAAAGCAATGGTAACGAGTAGCTTTGTATTCATAAGAATAATTACTATTATATCAAAGAAAACGAAACGTTAACCTAACCTAGAATTCGGTAATTTTTTATGGGAGTCAACCGTTTAAGGTAGGTTTTGGATGGACACAAATTAGCTACTGATAATTTTCGAAGCCATGCCTAGCAAGACAAACACTGGCTCTAATCATTCATTAATAATAAATCATTCTTCAATTCCGCATTCTTTCTGCGTCGCTTCCCTTAATTCAAAATGATATCCTTTTGCTCCACCTGCCTCTCCTTGTTAACGTTCTCCCCTTTATCTTCAATTTCCAACGCCATTCAATATGCTCCACACCCACATTCCTACCTCCATGCATTACTCCTAATAACCCGCGCTTCTCCTCCACTATACCTAATACTTCTTGATTTGTTTTCGTTCCCATCCATTTTACCTTTCCATCATTCTCTATAGCCGCACATCAAAAGCCTTCAATCTACGCCAATCAGCTTTCCTCAACGAATAAGTTTACGCGCCGTACAAAAGTACGCTCCAAATCAAAGTTTTCCGTGATCCTTTCTTAGCATACTTACTCAACGTTTTTGTCATTACCTCGTCTTACCCAACTCCCTCTTCCTCATAAAGGCTTCTTTGCCAAATGAAATTCTTCTTATTTCTCTTTTTCTGGGCCATCTTGGTTCAAACTTCCCAGATAAGGAAACTGTTTCACTTGCTTGTCTTCAAATTTGAACGTTTAACTTAGGATCCCCATTTCTCAAAACCTCGTGACCTTTGTTTTGTTTACATTGAGTCTTATATCTTGGTCTATTTCTCCAGTTATTAGTCGCCTTTTCCTCCATTCTATTCCTGTCTTTTCCAATATGTTTATTAATTATACCCACTTTACATAAAATCAATAAAAAAGAGAAACTTCCCATCCATGAGATTACTGTGGCTATAACTCCTAAAATCACATTCCAGGTTTCGCCTGTAAAGGCCCTGTGACGGTAAAGAACCTATGATAATCCTTCCCCATTGGTCGCATACCCGTTTCTTTATTAGGTACTTTTATTAGGTATTTTTCTTCATTAGGTACCCATCGACCTTGAGATGAACTCCGCTCGAGAGACTGGGAACTGTGCGATCAAGTCGGAGTAGGTATGTTTGCAGGAGCTCCAGTTAAATGAAATTTTTCGAGTAGTAGTAGCAGTATTTAGGGAAGGCGACCGACAGCTGAGGTCATTTGCGCCATTGGGGATGGACAGGAAAGGATGAAGGGTGGAGAGAAACCCGGCGTCGGCATTAGCCTACTCTTTACGAAATGCGCCAAGGGGTCCGCAGCTTAACGTCCCATCCGACGGACGGGTACTCACTCAAAGTGACCTCCACAAAGCACCTCAAGTAGGGATCGAGACACCTCTGAAAAATATTCAACACCGCCGGAATGTGAACCCGGGCCCTTTGGGTGGGAAGTCAGTACGTTGGCCCCCGCACCATCTCGATCCCCGAAATTGTTCGATTCCATGGAATAAAACTACATGTTCGTCAACGCAAAGAGTTGGAAGGCAAGCTGCCACTTTGCGATTGCTATCAGGCTGACAAATCGGGCAGAGGATGTAGGAACAGATTGATTTTTCAAACTCAGTTAAAGCGGTACCGTCACAACTCTATTCACATATTTTATGACCCAGTGGTCAAGTTACATTTGTGACAATTGGCTTTGGAGCCCAAGAACGGTGAACAACCTAGTTTGATAATGTCCAGTATGTTTAATTCGCAGCCATGGTATGCTTTGCTTCTTCATTGCCGTCATATTTGGTGATGTACATTTTATTCTGTCTCAAGTCACTCTAGTGCTGTAAGATAGCATAGAATGGTGGACATTTGCACGCTTTTATAATGAAAAATCCAATGGCACACTCTTCGGTTTTGTGTGCATGGATGTTATCGAGTCTGTGGATTCCATTCGTCATCCTCATGCTCTTTCCATATTTCAGGGCTGCCACTCGGTCCCGGATTAGGGACCTATACCCCATTTTCGGGTACGTTCTTTAAAATACTGCTAAATATCCCCTAAAAGTAGGTACCTAAAACGAAAAGGGGCATCATGAGACTAGAAACAGTATGAACTCCTGCGGTAAATTGTCCTACTTCATAATCTTCCTTTCGCTCAATTTCTTCAGTTTTGCCACAAGCATACTATAAGTGTGTATACGAACATTATTCCTTTTGTAGGTAAGCAAATGCAAGCACACACACATGCACACACACAAGCCTATATGCGTAATGCAGTCATGGGCGTATTTGTATAAAATCATTCAATTAGGATTTTCAATATATAAATATTCAATTGCCCGGACTCGATTTTGTTATGATTGCGTATCATCTAAAATTATGCCTGATTCCGGGTATATAACGAGATATAAAAATTAAGATTGAAAATGCTCTGATGGCTGATTAAGTAGAATCCGAGGAAAAGCTTAATTGGGAGGACTTCCGAAGTCTGGGCCCTGATCCGAAGAGGATAATTAAACGTACAAATAAATGGATACTTGCAGCTTGCCGGTAGGATGAATGAAAAATTCAAAGAAATGATGGAAGAGATGAGAATCTAACTTGAATAATCTGAAGAAGCATTCAATTAAAATAATCCACTGGTTAAAGTCTGTGTATCACTCGCTCGCTTGCTTTTCGACGTATATTTGGAGGACACTGTTAAAGAGGCATAGGGAAAACTGGGGGTAGGAATGAATATCGGGGGGAATCAATAAAATCAGTAATATTTCCGGTTAATCAAGCTTTCGTCAGCCAATGTGTTCTAATCATTGCTGAGCGCATTCGAAAGTTAGTGCGATAGGTATGGAATGAGAATAAATTTAAATAAAACAAAGGTTATGTGATTTTCCAGATATAGAAAGACTTATTTAAACGTTATAAGAGGAGGGCAAAAGCTAGAGGAGGTGGAACAGTTTACGTATCTCGGAAGTGTTTTGAACCCAAATGGTCGAAGTATAAGGGACTCCAGAGGAAGAATTGCGTTAGGCAATGGAGCTTTCGCGAGGAGGTGGGAATTGATGACAGGGACATTGAGTTAATACGCTAAGATAAGGCGCACTAAAACCTTGATATTGAGCGTGATTTTGGTCTACGCGGGAACATGGTCGTTGAGGCAAGACTTTAGACGTAGATTGGAGGCTTTTGAAATGTAGATGTGGAGAAGGATGGGAAAGGTGAAGTGGTCTGAAAAGGAAGCAAAGGAAGTACTAGTTATGGTGGGGAAATATAGGGGATTGTTTGAAGAAATTCAATGGAGGCAGGGAAAATTACTTTGGTGCATTTTAATGGGCGATGGGATTTTAAAGACTGTGATTCACGAGGGAGCATTAGGCAAGCGAGGAAGGGGAGAGGCATGTTGGTCGGGAAGAAGGAAGGAAGGTAGTATTCGGAATTGAAGAGGGGCTTATTGTAGGGTTGGATATCAGGTTTTGTTTTGATGGGAGAGCCAAAAGAATGTATCCATCTATCTTTGCAAAGTCTGTGTCCGTCCTAAACCTAACAGCCGGTAGAACAACAATAATACATGGTTTATATAAAAAGCATCGGGAAAAGTTTCGGAGAAATAGATTTATTTCGGATATTGTCGCAATGCCTCAAAATTCTTCAAAGTACATCCTATGAGCGTCGACACACTTTTGCTTGCGGATTTTCCTCGACTTGAAAGCTCCGTGGTAGGCGGATGCCGGAAGGTCTTTAAGAGTACGCGTGCAAGCGTCTTTCACGTCACCAAAGGTCCGATTGTGAATTCCTTTGAGGAAGGATTTCACTTTTGGGAATAGGAAATAGTCTGCTGGTGCCTAGTTGGAACTGTAAGGGGGCTGGGAAATCGTCGCGATGTCGTTGCAGAAGGTCTTCACAAGCAGACTCTCGATTCTGCTCTTCGTCGTCCGCCAAGACCTTCGGGACGAGTTTAGTGCAGATCTCTCCAATGGTGTGCACTGTCATCTTATCAACGCCAACACGATATGCAGTCATGCGTACACTCAACCGACGGTCTGAATACTTAATACTTCACGCTGACTTCAGGATAAAATTGTTACCGATACTTTTAATACAAATTTTGTACATTGATAATGGATAAATAGACGGTATCGGTCACCTCTCACTCCAAACAAGTATATCATATGTACGACTTACAATTAATTTAAGACGTGAGCTGGCACCTCAGTAAGAAACTTTGAAACAAGCCATGCCCTTTCCATATGTGGTTGAGTGTGTGCATGATCACATTTCAAGGCAATACTTTCCTAACGTGCGTGAAGTACTGAATTCAGACCGTCGGTTAAGTGCGCGCATGATCGCACTACGTATTGGCATTGATGAGATAATAATCATATATAACATAATCAGTAATGTGTCAGCATTATTTCCGTTGAATGAAAATCAGACTGAATGATTGAATATAATGCTGCTTAAACAATGAAGTTTGGGCATTTCAGATACATTAGTTGAAAGTTGGTGAAAAATATCCCTGGTTTTTCCGTTGTTAGAATCTGAAATTTTCTAAAATTGACCTTTAAAATGAATGGCAGCATTGCTCTACTGTTGTAAAATTCTAAATATATCCCAACAGCTTTTCTTTTTTTTTATTTTTCTATTTGGGGAAAATGATCCACAAATGTTATATTGAGGTAGTACTATAACTGCCCTGCCAGTTTTCTGCGCCTCTCATGCCAATACTTTCAATTAAAGTTTTAGGTATCAGTGACGTCAATTTCAAAGAAACAAGAAATTTTCACCTTTAGGCATCTAGCGTCTCTGTTTTAACGTCTCTTGAAAGGGTAATATAAAACACATAACCCTTGAGCTCTGGATAATTAGCTTTCATTTATTTCCACCTCGACAAATTAGGAAGGAAAAAATTATGTGGTTAAGGCATTTTTTGAATTTTTTAAAAATCGCGGAAGGTACCAACTTGCGAGGAGGCCATGACAGTTATCGATTGACGCAGAATTGTACGGTGCACATTCGAATTCAAACAAAATATAACCTCGTGCTATGCGTGAAAATTTAGCACGCGAATAAAACCAATAAGAAATTTCTCGCGTGTGAATTATTCCTTTTCTTATGACGGTAATTTCTTCCGCCAGGCATGGGGCGCTTCGATCTTTCGTCCGATGGTTAACTTTGCCGCCAGATGACAATCCCCGCACCGAATTGTCGCTCGGACCAGAGGCTGCAGCGCTGCTTACAATGGCCCCCCTAGCCGCTATCGGGGCAATTGTACTTCTGTCTTCCGCCAAAGCTGCAATAAAGACAGCATCGGTCCCTCCGATAGGAAGCATAACGATTTACGCCCCAGCGGTAGTGGCTGCCTCGATGGACGTCGCCATTCTTATTTCTTTCATCTCTCGCATCCCGGCTTATTACTCATCTTGGCGGAACCACAGAGCCTCGGACAACAACATCCAGGTCTTATTTCCCCAAGATATGGCTAATTCCTCCGTCGGAGACGAAGTTGCGATCGAAGGAAATGGGGAAGATTCAACTTCCGCAGGTTGAAGACGCGCTCTGGGCAATTTATATCTCTCCTGTAAAATTAAGGGATTTTGAAAAATTATTAAAGTCGATGCTAAACCCGTAAAACAATCGCCTTTGTGATTTTAATTTCATTCCAAGATTGTGATTCGCATTCGTGTCTTATGCCGGTTAATTCCCAAGATTCAAAACAAGATTGAAATCTTCTTTCAAAAGTAGAGATTTTTGGAAATACATTGAGATGTTTTACGGAGAGGTCACTCACACAATGAGGCGTTACGCTAATTACAAGTTTGATTTAATACGCCTAAATATAAAGCGGAAGGTGAATAATCTGGTAGTAATACAATGATGCACACAACTTTTGCGAGCGACGCATCTAATACGAGATGTGTAACTCGTAGATGGCTCAATTATATACGAACAGTGAGGTGCGGAGAAACGCTGTCCGGCGTATACTCGTACCCTGGGGAAAACCGGCTTTACTGGGGAAAAGTTAATTTTCATTAACTTACATTTTCATTTTAGCAAACGGCTCAGAGTTAAGGATTCAATAAATAAATACTGTGTCGTTTTCAAATTGCTACTTAGAATGAGTTCACCGGTAGTATTTTTTATTGAGATTAAGCTGCCAGAAGGCAACTCCACGCGTTATAACGAGGATAGTGTTCTCTGTGAAAAAGCATCGTGTTAGCAATTCATCCTCGATAGTAAATTTTGTAATATAGAACATTCATTCATGTTAGAATGGAATTGATGGAGTGAAATAGCACATCCATCAGAGCGATCGAAAGGAACCTTTTATGAGTGCACCGCGGTGGAAGAAATTTTAGCATATATTATTGACGATTCAAGAGTTCTTCAACCAATTAATTTGAAAGGCAAACAAAGTATTTAATTCCATTTCTACTTCTTATTTGTTTCTTGGCATCAGCCCAGGGGAGATGCGGGCAGAAAACTGTTTTCTGGTCCATATATGAGTACTTACATATCGTACTTGCTCACATATCCGATGTAAATCTCGAAATAAATTGCTGTCAAAGACTCTTAGAGTTTTTCTGATTGATGAAAGAATCTACCCAGCGACATGCGAAAGAACTGCTTAAAAAACTCAGTTTTTACGATCATTTGTTGTTTCTCCGTACTCAGTGATGGGGTGCCTTTTTGTTTGAAAATGTAGGCTGACAGACTAATTAATCCGAACGAGCGGAAAATGCTGCCATAAAATTTAGAATTTAAATTTATAAGAATAATTTATTAACCAGGGCCATAATGGGAAACTGAAGACGGTGAGAGAAGGAAAAATACTGGCGAAGTAAGGTTAAGGAAGCAAGGAGGGAAATAATAAACATTTTGGATAGAATTAAGGGTGGTAGGAAGTATGTAGAACTAAAAAATCAATTATTGTCCAACTTAATTTTGGGTGTAAGGAAATGTTTGGACATGTTAGCGGGGAATTAAAAGTTAATTATTGTTTAGTCCCAGGGTTCATTAATTTCTACCCTATCCCGGTATACTACTACTAATAATAATAACCTGAACCAGGTGAATTTTCTTTTAATGTGATCTTTGGTGCAGATAATCAATGACAAATAAAACATTAAAAGTATTCTGTTACGTCATCGTGAGGGTCTCAAAAACATTTTAAATTAAAATTTTGAGTAAAGAGTACAAAATCCGGAGTGCTGGAGGACTGCTCTCAAGAAAGTTCGATGCCAAGCGTTGCGGTACATTTATAGAGTCGGTACGTGTATTTCATTAACTGATAATCATATTTATAGTTGTGCGTGAATGTGAATTACAGTGGTGTCCGCTGCTCTGTTTCAAGTATTAGAATTACATGCATGCGGAATTGTGTATAATTAAAATTAGGCGCAGGGTTCAGTTCTCCGCTCAGTCAGCCTTCAGATCAAAACGCTGTGAATCTACCTTTCCTATCCCATTAAAGTTTCTTTCAGCAACCTTTTCTCCTCATTTAGCATGACTAGTACTTCTTCGTTGGTTTCCTTTTCCATCCTTTTTAGTATCATCTTGCTTCAATGACCATGTTTCCGCGCCATACAAACCACATATAAAAGTTTTCTCTAATCTTTTTCTAACATCCTTACTCGACATCTCTGATATCAACTCCCTCCTCCTGGTAAAAACTTTCTTGTCTGTCGAATTAATTATTCTTCTGGTATCCTACTGTTTTGACCATCTTTATCCAAAATTCTTACAAGATAGGTACGCAAACTCTTCCATCTGCTCTAATTTTTGCCCTCCCATTAGAGCGTTTATTTTAGCCTTCCTTCTCCATGGAAACCACATAATCTATTTTTTTACATTGATTCTCCCACTAAACCTTTGGCAATAATTTTCCAATGCGCTAATGTTTAAAACCATTTGCTGACTGACTAACCAACAATTGGTCATAGGTGATTGATGAATGATGGTGATGGATCAGACCCCTCTCAATAGCACTGTCCATCCCGACTGTTCAGGTTGAGGATGTCACCTTTCTTCCAATCAAATCCCATTTTTTGTGGTGCACTCATTATTTTCACCGAATTTAATGGTTCAAATGCCTTATCGTAATCTAAGAAACAAACAAATACATCCTGATTGTACACTATATTACTTTGTATTAGTTACTCGTTTAAGGCCATGCCATCGCGAAAACTCTTCTATGTTCTCCCAAACCCGTTGTTGTATATCCCCACGGTCATATTTTAATTCCTTAATGTTCTCCCTATCACGCTATCAAGTATGCCTGGGCTTAAGCTATCTCATATTATCATTTTCATTCTCTATCTTAACTTGTTGCCCTAATATATTTCCCATATAGATCAACTGTAATAAATGTTGTGTATCTTATCAGGAATACATGATATATGAGGAAGAGGGAATGGTTTGGGTTTGATTATAAATTTGAAAATGTGTTTCCATTTCCCCTGCCTCCTTTGGATTTCTCCCAAAAATTCCATCTCTTTCCCTTGCTTCCCTCGCTATTCTTCGTTCGTTTTTCTTTTTGTCTATTTCACCTTCTACATCCTTCGCCACACCCACATTTTAAAAGCCTCCAGTCCACGCCTATCAAATTGTTTTAACAACCATGTTTCTGCCCCAAACAGAACTATGCTCTCTATAAAAGTTTTAAATTATTTTGGTAACATGTAAACTAAACGCCCCTATCATTAATTCCCTCCGTGTGAAAGCCTCCTTGTCTAACCCTGTTTGTCTTCTTATATCCCAACACAGTCGAGACATGTAAACTGTTTCAACTCTTGCTTTAGTTCGTGAAATTTTTATAATATTGAAGCTTCCTTAGCTTTACTCTTCCTCGAAAATCGCATAACCTTTGTTTCGTTTACATTGAATCTCATACCTACCACATTGATTTTACAATGCCCTCAGCGGCGAGTGTAACCGCTTTCCTGAGCGAATAACTGCTTTGCAATTATTTTTTAACCTGATGATCTTCTATGGGACTCAGATTTAGTTCATTCACGATTTGGAGTATGAAATCATGTGAGGACAAGTATGCTTTACTTTTAGTCTATAAACTACGATTTAAATGAATCTTATGTTAATTTCGGACGATAAGGTTCTTGTTTTTGAAGAAATGCTATTTTTTAAAAATGAGACCATGGAAAGATAGTCCTATATTTTTCAATTTTTTTTTGAAAAACTTACTCAGTTGGATTAGGTGTAGTTTTAAAGGCGACGAACCTGCCTGTAGGAGATTGTTAGATTCGATTTTAACTTTTTCTAAAAGCTCTACATAAAAAAAATTCTGGGTATAAAATAACTCTAAAAAGGTTTTGAATTGTCACATATTCGCTTAAAAAAATTAGTTAAGTAATGTCAAGTGATGTGAGTTCGTTGTGACTTTGAAAATAGTGGTTTTGATATTTTTACGATTTCCTCTTGTTCGCTTTTTTCCAAGTGAATTTATCTTAGCGATTGCTGTCATCTTTATGCAAGAATGAACATGTACCTTCTAGGAATTTGTAAATTGTTTATTTAATAAGAGATTCGAGATCATTAGTATTAAATATGAAACAGTTAAGGTTTTCTGGAGCATTCCACGATCCATCATAATGGCACACCGGAACGAAACAAGACACCTCCTAGCATCTTCTCATTTCGAAAATTTATTCAAGTAATATTCAAGGAGTCACTCTTTAAAAATTAATCGAGCACATTTTAAAGGTATTTAAATAAAAGGCACCTCCATATGTTAGGAACTTTACATCAAATTCCTCCCAATGTCTTTAAGGGTTCATTTATCCCAGAATTCAAAATCGCGTCCTTCTCAGGCGCATATATAGTCCCTGCGAAGTTCGGGGATCCATTAAGTTCAGATGCAGAGGCAAAGGGGGGCGAGAGGTAACGATCGTTGGAGGACGGATTCATATTAAGAGATGCCCCTCAACTTTGGGTTCTTTGAAAGATTTCCTTTGATGCAGATGCGGTAACGTTTGATGAAACATTCCAATAGACGTAGCTCATACGCCGACAATTCCTGTGGACGCAGTCTCCATTGAAAGTGATCACGCTTTCTCATTAAACTCCATCCTTCATACATACGTGCCTTATCGCGCCACAATTCTTATCCGACTCTATTTTAAGGGCCCCTCGACGTGGCCATCGTTCTAATGTTTATTTAAAACATTAAGCCAAATGCCCTCTATGGAGCCTTTTCAAAAGCCGTCGATCAATTACTTAACTATTTTAATGAAACAAGGATTGTGAATTAATTAAAGCATAAACACCAACTGTAATTGAAATAATCAAGGAACATAATTTTTTCGCAAGAGCATTTTTATAACGAAATAATTCCACAGTTAACTTTGGAAATAATGGTTTTGACGGAATTCTATTGATTGTGTGTCGGGCTATAACCTTGCGCTCCTTGCCTCGGAAAAATAAGTGACCTGAAGTGAGTCCTAGAATGGAATTTTTGTTTTGATCATTAACTATTAATTTAAAAAAGAATTTCCTTTTTGCGTTTTGCACATTATGAGTTTCAAATGTCTGCCCATTGGAGGGATTACTTAATGTTCTTAAAGGATGGTAGCGCTCTTTGCCTCTCTGTTCATGGCACCACTAATTTATCTTTGTGACTTTTGAAATCAACTTTGCATATACTTATTGAATATGTAGTTATTCTCTGTAATCAGCTTACAGCACGCGATTATAGCATGCCTCTCTGTTCGATGGATGAGTTAATTAAGTGAGATGGAAATATATTTGTCAGGTTTATTCTGACATTTGTAAATAATCTTTCAACGCCGATGATATTAATCACTAGGAAAGGATATTAGTGAATTCACTCACTGTACCACATTAGATTTTTAATTGAAAAATGTTGTCATCATTTAGCTGAACTGTTTGCCTAATTCTAATTTTGGTATAAGATGTGGTTGGAGGAATATAATTGAAAATGAATTTAAACTACCTTTATTCAAAGTAGTCTGAAAGTATCTTCCCTATACCTACATGTATAAAAAGAATTGTTAAAGTAATGTTTTATATTTTGACTTTTTGCTTCTTTGATAATTGAACATGAATTACTATGACGAAGTTGGTCTCATTTTATATTTATTATAATGAAAAGAATTGCGTGCTCTAGTTTCCTCGTCTGCTGTAAACACTTTTCGTTTATTTTATCTCTTTAAAAATAAACATATTTTTCAAGAAAAGATAAAAACACTTATCCTCAAGTAATGAGCTTGAAACACTTCTAAGAATTATCATTATTATTAATAAACATAACTTTGATATTACTTTCAATATCTGTAAAGTTATACCTATCATTAAATCAATTATTATTCGTTAATTTTATCCACCACTTTCTCTCAGTTACCAGCACCGATTATACACATATCTTTGCCAAGAATTTAAAATCTTCCGACTACCACTTTTTTTAGTTTATATGAAATTGAAATACACACGAAATATTTTGAAAAAACTCTTACTTGCCTTGATGCATCAGCGTACTCGCATATTTTAATGTATTTCTTATCCACTCTTTGTGAGAAATAACAAGTAACTACCTTAGTCCAGAGGGGTAATCGATTGGAATAAAGTATCCATGATTGCATATTTATATTTAATTAATAAGAAAGGAATTCAATAGATAAAACATCACTAGTCTGGAATTCAGTTATTACCACTTATATTGTATATAGGGTGGAAAAACTGAAATATTGGTCAGAAAAAAATTTAAAGCAAATTACTTGGAAAAAATATTCCGTTGAATATGGGGAACATATTTTTCTGTGTAATTGAGTTGTAAAGACTTATATATAAGCTAATTCATGATTTTTATGTAAACTGCAACAATTTGAGCCTCATTTATTTGGATAATCACTTGCGTTTGATCTATTGAAAATGTTCTTTTCAGTATATGTAGCGTAAATACAGTAATAAATTGAAAGGTTAGCTTGATAATTAAGGCTGGAGTCACTTAATACTAAGCCCAATGGCGATTGAAATTCACACCTTCGGTTGAGGGAGGACAGTTCTTTTTTCCGTGTCGTCTGCGGTTAACCAGAGCGATCTGTACGAGAATATTGTATTTGTAAAAATTTCCTCATATCACCTAGCGTAGATAAATAATAATAATGCCAATTTTTACGAGAAACGGCAAACGACTGGTAAAAAACTGAGTGCTGCCACTTAAATAAGTTGGTCAAAATGTTTTTAAATTTATGCTTCACGGCATAAAAAAAGATCACAAAATTTCAAATTTCACTATTTAACTATATACAGGTCGTATACCTGTACCATGAAGGTCGACTTTATAAACTGAAATCGGTAAAAAATATTTAGCGTTTAGGTTACATTTTCTTATGGTTTAAGTGCGATAACCCAGTTTTAGATAATTGTTTTGAATTAACCAATTCGGCATTGTTGTGTTGCTATCATGTTAACGAATATCTTCCTTGTAAACGCAAAAACCGAGAGATGAACTCAGTGAATTAATTATTACTTTCAAACATTTCTTTTTAAGCTCAAATGTGAAGCGGTTAAATTAAATAAAAAGCCTTGCGCAAAACTGACGGCAAGTCAAGTCAATTAAATCGTGCAATTGCTGTGGACGTTAAGTGTTGGTTGTTCACTTAATAATAATTGAGAAATGAGAATTCAGAGCTGTAGTCTTCTCTCAGGCTGGAGCTGTTAGATTTGTCTTTCAAATGTATGCTAATCCAGAGCAGCATTAGTCGATTATTAAAGTGTTTATCTTCCTGTAAACTTTCGTAAAAATAGACAAATTTGAGCCTTTGAATTCATTTCCACTCTTCCTCTTCTACAGAATTTTTAATTCTAAATATCTGTCTATAGTTTTCGACTTAAATATTATGAGCGGCGGTGTATCTAAACTATAGACAAATGAAAAAGTAATTGACAATGTAAATAAAAATAATTGGTATTTTTCAATGTGTCAGAACATATTTATCCTTTTTTTTGGGGGGTTTTATTTTAAAGCGAACGCTATATTATGCAATTAAAATTAATTTTATCGATTCACAAAGTATCCCTTATGAGTAATCGAGGAGGACATATTACATGAAACGCTTTCGACCGTGGCTGCATCCATGAACGGAAGTCGACACTCTCTATCTTTACTCTCTGCGCCACCCGTAAAATAAAGTTGAAAGAGTCATCAAAAGGGTCTGTGTTCCCCTCTCGCTTCGTCATAGCTAAGAAAACGGACAAAATCGGTGACGAAAGCAGTAAAATGCTGGATGCGTGAAGGTAGCGATATAAACTCTTCATCGAATACTGAGGTTTGATTTGGGTTCCAAAGTTGCTTCGGCATAAGTACATTATGCATTCCCTTACATTACATGCATACATTTCCCAGTATCCTTCCTATGCTCTACTTATGCAATCAAAATTAGAACTCAAGATCGGCAAATGCTCTGTGGCTTGCGGCATCAACAGGATGTAATACAATATTAATGCAGAACGAAGAGAAGTCGCGTAATTATCACTTGCGCATTCAAGAAAGGTACCCTCATGGTTCGAGATACAGTTCTGGATTATTATACAGGTAATAACTCTTGAAATTCTCAGTCAAAGTCAATCAGTGGGATTTTCTGAGTACCAGGACTTTTTTGTTGAGTCTACGACGGCACAGGGAATGGGATCTGCTCCTCTCATTTTCATTTAATGTGTGGTTATAAAACACCGAAGGAAATAGGAATCATCCTAGTATGTAAAGCCATTCTAAGGGTTAGTTTATGTGGTTTCATGTAAGACTGAGTTGCTAATGCCTGGGAAAACCTGGATATTTCCGGAAATAACCTCAAGCAAGAAATAATTAAGGAAAATCAGCAAGTTGTTTTTTTCTTCTTGGAATTTTAAGATAAATTGATGCTCCAAAGTATCATGGCTGACATTGGTCAACATTTTTAATTCTAAGGAAATGGTGTATTTCCTACCTCACGGAGCTGCGATATATGCTGTGTTAAACTAATTACTTTTGCATTACGTAATGGTCATTTATGGTGTGCAATATGCACTTCTTTGCCGTGGTTGACTCTTTAGTCACTTAATGCAGAGAACTATCATTTGTCACACTATCACGGAACTTTTCAAGCAGGGTTTTACGAAAATCCTGGTTCGTAAAAAATAAGCATTTCATGGAATATAAGTTAAGCTAAATATATGTGAATCACAACACGCGGTTTTGTGGGAAGTTTTGTGGATTATCCAATCCTCTACTTCTAAAAACGTTGACGTAAATGGAAATAACTCATTAAATTTGTTCATGTCCACCCTTCGCGGTTTGACTGACCTATTTTTAAAATTTTCTTCCTTATACAGAGGACGAGGATGCTTGTTTACTTTAGTGTGGGACAGAGCGTTTTTTAAACTGAATAAATATTCCGTATTTACTGATTTCTCAGGAATAGATTCAGGAATTTAGAGTTAAGATCGTTTGGTAAAACTTTCATGTCTCCTCTTAGGAAGTAGGGTTTGCAAATTTTTATCATTTGCGTCCCCATCACTATGCATAGAGAGAACTCCCAAGTGCTGCGGCCCCTCGGCTCGACGGAGCGTTGAAATTTCGACTGCAGACTTGATTAACTTTATCTGGAAAAAATTCATAAAGTCTTGTTCCACCGTTTTTAAACTGTACCTCTCAGCCAATTTCGCTAAAAGCAGACTAATTTCCTGATCAAGTTTCTCTCCACCTTCAATCTACTCCCTGAAAATCTTTCTGCCTGACCACAAACAATCATTTATCCCTCGCGACTTAAATGATCTCGCCATTTGGTTAGGTTCCTGTTAATAATAACCCAATTACTACTCAGGGATTTATTACGCACTCAATCGACTAATTAAATTATAATATGCATCTGCTGTCTGACGAATTAAGTAAGCTGTATGTTTTATTTTGGATAAAACTTACACTGTTCGATCTTTGGGAGTCCATCCTTTTGCCGTCGTAGAAAAAAAATTGACTAATGTTTGAGAAACTTAATATTTGATATTAGGTTAGGTGTCTCTAAATGAAAACATTGGGTATTCATCGTAAAAACGACGAGAGAAATTCCGTGCAAAGTATCATCGATCTTTCACAAATTTATAGATATGCTAAAATTGATGCATAGCATATTTAGTGATAGAGCAAGTACTGTTCATGTACTAGTGAGGCTTGAAGACTATGAAATTATTGGAAATATTGTTTTTTCCAGTGAAAAATCAATAATACCACACTAGATACTGTGAACTTACGGGCGTTGCACTGTCATGATTTGTTTGTTTTCTTAGTTTTAGTAGTTTACTTCGTGGACGAATGGCGCTTGGGAAACCAAAAAATTGAATAAATGATTTCACTGCTGCTCGTATTATATCCATTGCTTCCATTTAGTATTATAATGCTACAAAAGCGCAGCTTGAGACCGGCAGTGATATTTTTTATATTTCCCACGTTGACTTAATCAGTTATTAATCTCTATTGATCATTTAAGTCTCATCACTTCCGGAATCCGAACGGTTCAATAAATATTTATTTAGAGGTATCACAAAATTGAATGGCACATAAATTCAATACGCTATTTTATTGCATCTATCTTTTAAGGGCGAATGTTTTGAAACCCTTCCGTTCACACGTGAAAACCTGAGTAATGTTAACAAAGTCGTGCTATTTGAAATTGATCGAGCCTCGACGGTCCGAAGGCCTCTCCTGGAATGCCTGCCCCGTTTTCTATTGAACTCTTCAGAGTTTTATTCCACTCCCTGGGCTATGTAATAAAGCGAAACTGAATGAATAAAAGGCATCAACATGGACCCAGTCAACCGGGACATTGGCGTGTCCCGGTGCTCCAGGCAGAATTACGAGTTGTCCTCACTTTTGATGGGCACCTTTTCCTTCTCCATCATTGGCCAGGCGGCGGCCGAACCATCGAAAATTTCCTTCCTTTCTCTCTGAAGGGCTTTTTGCTTCTCCAACCCTCCTATCGCAACCCCCACTTCCACTTTCCTTCAGGGCCTCCTTATCCTCCCTAAGTCCCTTCCCCTTCTTCCCTCCATCGCTCGGTATTTCACAATGAATGTCTCACAGCTACACAGTCCGGCATCTATGCCCTTCATTCTCGCTTGAAGTTTTGAAAGGTTCCTTTTTCTATCTCATTCAATCTCTCCAATTCTCTCCTTCTGCCCTCGCCGATTGCGATTGAAGGGAACGCAAAAAGGGTCTCTTTTTGCCCCTCGATTCCCTTTTCCTCTCACGGTCAGGAATAGGTGGAATTAGGCGGTTGATTCCGATACACTGGGGCTGTCCGTGCGGTATATTCCGAGTTGGAATAAACCGACCCGATTTGAATTTATTTTTAAGGTATTATTTGGATTCGCGAGCATGTGAACGAAATGCAGCCAGAAGACAATTGAATCAACACCGCCGTACACGGACAGTACTTAATATTCTTGTTGTTCCGTTGGGCTGAGTGAAAGTGACCTCTAATGGCCTTAGGTGGTTTTGCTTCGACCACGAAAATTTGTCAACTGTTTTCGTTCAATTCTTTATTGTTAAAAATAAATGGATATGCGAGTTAAAAAATACTCCTTAGCATGTAGAAAGGTTATACCGTACACAGCCGATATAATATGAATCTATGTGCATCACCACATTTTAATTTTCGGTTGCCTCGACGAAATTTTATAAACTTGAAATAGTTGAAATTTTTCGCATGGTAGATGATGATAGATATTAATTAATGACAGCCATGACATGATACGTGAAAAGTTGTTACTTGAATTTTGTTCCTTTTTGTGGTATATTTCGCATCTGTTAAGGAAATTGAAATTATATGAAATTATCAAATATCATATGATTACAAGTACATGTTGTCTTATTTTATTTTGAATTGTACACCTCCTGCTCACTATAAAACCCCGCAACATTGCGTCATGTTCAGCTGGAAGCGAAACATTTCAAAAGTTAAGCCCTTGAAGAGGCAATACCTCCTAAGAACTAAAAGAATTAATTGAAGTAGTCTTATATATGCACACATACACGCACGTGTATAGAACCGGAAACGGTAATAAAATTATGTATGTATATTTAATTGGATTAATATGATCAGAAAATATGGAGTAATTCAATGACAAGTTTTTTTAACATCTGAAATATATTTACCCCTTCAGTGAACACTTTTTTGTATGATATTCGACAGTGCTTTGAAAGAACCCATTTTAAAAGAGCCTAATGAAAGGAAATTGTATGCAAGTAGCTCATTTTTTAAACATACGAACCGAGAAAACACACTTTAAAGACGCTATATTGAAACTTCCAGAATATCCGGACGCTGAGGACGGAGTCCCCTTCAAAGCGCGACGCAGCCAGTCAATAACCAAAGGTTACTCATGGCTTCGCTGATGCCTAGCCATATCAGAGCTTTGAAATGTGCTTTTCTCATTAAAATTTATTCTGTATTTCATTTTTTTACGCTAAAGTTGCTACAATGTCTTTGGAGATTATTATGCCTACCTATAGCTCTTGTATAACTCAATATTTCATTATTTTACGAATTTGAGAGGAAATGATCGATATTTGAGGTCACAAAAAAGACTACCATGGCAACATCCCAAAACTTGGACATTTAAAAAGCATTTAGCTCTAATATAGATCCAAGATCTTCCAGGTTTACACAACTATGAATTTATTTGCTTAAATATTTACGATGGATCAATGGGTGTTTAAAGTCTCCAGCAGATATTGATTCACTTCTCCACACAGATCTCATTACTTGTTCTTGGTTGTTCCATGGCGTGAAGGGATACAGGATAAAACATTTTCTACAAAGGGCAAATACGTAAAAAATAAACAATCCTTGAAGAGACCAGAAATGTATGGAACCCCAGTTCCGATGAATCTCCAGTTGGTTGATTTTTATCGCTTACCTGGAGACCTTTGAGGCTTTGAATCCACCACGATGTACCTACGTTTTTTGTGGGAGTTTCTCATCCGTATGCGCTAAGCAACCTAATATTCTGTAAGAGTGAGGCAGGGAGACGTGACTGATGAAACCAATTAAAAGGCTACGGCGTATTAGAAGGATACGGCCGGCAGCCTAATCCTTATCTCCCCGAAATCCTATGTGAGGTACACGTAAATCAGCGTCTAGCTCAACCGTGTGTGTACATCTCTTAGTATGCATTCATTAAATTTGAAAGTGTGGACTCGAAGCCAAAGTTAGCTCTGTGTCATAACTACCCAGCCATTCAAACGAATCGAGCCCTAATTCAAGAGGGTAGAACGGTACACCAATTTTCAGTATCTCCTAGTCCTCATTCTATTCTCGATGACTTTTATTTCCGAAAGGAAAGGTCCTCGAGAACTCCTGTCGTTTTTTATGTGCATGAATAATTCGGATTAGGTGGATCACTCAGAAGAATAAATTTCGGCTCACTGGAATAAATAGTGCTGGAGGTTTCACCAATAAGGGCACCATCTATTTTTGTTAGACGGATAGTAAATGGCGAAGCGAAATTTTGGTTCGTCGTTGAAATACCTTTTAATGATTATAGATTCGCCTGAGTACTCATTGTATTATTTAATTGATTGAGTTCCTTTGATAAATTTAGCAGTTTTCAAGGTTCTGAGAGATGCATTTTTAATTTTAGGATCACAATATCACTACTCAGCATTAGTAATCGCTCAATGAATGGGTTTCCTTGCATATCGAAGGTGGATAATTTCACTACACTACTAAACAACTTATTATAGAAAGCAAGGAGTGTAATGAGGGAGTGGAATATCCGTGTATCACACGAAATACTTTCTTGCATGTAGTCCTCTTAAGAAGGAGTTGGAATGCAATTAGATGCCCATGTATTCCAACTATGAACCAGTCCTAAGCCTCAAGCTTTCCTAATTCAATGTTTGTTCACCATTCAGTATTTGCTACCTTAGAAGTTGATATTATGGCAGTTTGGTTTTTAATTGTATGGTATATTTGGCCTTTAGTTTCAAATTAGTGTTTAGTTTCCCAAAGGAAGTAAATACTTTCATTGTGTGCATGTATTTAAATGCGATGCCGCATTCCTAAGAGAAGTTTTGTAAATATTCTCTTCTTTCATGGTAATTAGAAAGTAGTTAATTCACTAAGAATACTCTTATGTGGATTTTTAAGTCACAAAAGTCACTTTGTGCAATCTTAAGGCCTCTCACATACCAAATCCATAAAGAATGAAGAAGACAAACGGTTTAATGTTATCCAAGAAATTATTCATAAAAATATCAACAAGAAATAATGTCCGCAGGCACTTTGAAATATATGTCCCCATTATTTGTCCACTCCTCCACAGATGCGTTGTTGTGGACTTCCATAGGATTCACTATTCTATAGAAACAGTATTCTATTCTAGAAATTATTAATGAGAGTGTAAAGGTTAAGTTGGACTTTAAGATTAACTACTGCTGCACTTTTAAACCCCACCAAAGATGACATCTACAATAAACCCAAAACCACACACAATAAATCAAATTTCGATTACGTATACTTTATCTTTACCTATATTCCATCCAATTTTCCCATTTTTCTCCTCTCTTTCTCTTGCTTAAAGTACTTCCCTCAATTGTAGTTTTCAGTAATTTATCTTATTCTAATCAATATACCTTGAATTCACTTTTTCTGCATTCTTTGAATTTCTTCAAGCAACATTATCTCCAACATAACCTAGGCGAGAATAAAAAACCGAAACAAAATATCCTGTATATCTCACATAATAATTTGTACCTGAGCCTTAATTGGTCGAATGCAGTGTCGGAATATACTCCACAACAATTTAATCTCAAATGAAGTTGTTATGATTCGTTGGAGCAAACTGGAGGAATTGATAACTTATCCGAAACCAGTAGGTGTCTGTCTGTGCAGGTACGGGTATTGCGGGGAGATGCATTATGTGTCGCGACAGGTAAGAAAGTTAGACTGGTTTGCCCCATTTTATCTGAACTCTCAACGTATACGGAATGAAGTAATGGTAAGAGAAGCTTTATCTAATATTTTGAATTTTCGGATGATCAAGCTTTAGTGAGTAGGCAACCAAGGGATTGAAATCAATGTTTAGAACGTTAAAAAATCATTGTGATTGTTATAGGATTTAATCAAAAAATTATTTTATTAAAAAAAGGAATTATCAAGAAATAGGAATGCTTAAAGTGAGTTGAACTGTTAAAATTATAAAAGAAATATTTAAGATTAAAGTAGCTTAAAGTACTTCCGGCGAAGAAAAGTTAAGAAGATTTACGAAGAGGAGAAAGTTGATCACAAAGACCTTAAGTTAAGTGGTAAAGAAAATATAAGCGAAGACTATAGTGATATGCATCCAAAACTTGGTCGTTGAGGAAGAGAATAAACATAGCTTTAAAGCCTTTCGAGAAGTTGTGTGAAGAAGTGTGAAAAAAGAAAATAGACGTAAAAGAAAGACAAAAGAAGTGCTGACATGGTAGGGAAATAGAATTGGCTTTTGGAGGGTCGTTCTAAGTCAGCAGTACAAGTGGATGCAGGGAATGTTGAGAGTAAAAGGGACGCTGAAGGTATTAAGAGAAGAAGAAAGTTGGGTAAGAGAGGGAAGAAATAGTCATGTTGGACGCAACGAAGGGGCAAGAAAGTGTGTGAGTTAGTAATGGCGAAACTACAGTGGGGGTTCCACTGCTTAATGTCGGAAGGTAGAGTGTAGAAAGTTTAGTGCATATATCCCTGGTCCACTAAAAGCATATCTTAACCAGTAGACTTCTGATAAAAACAATAACCATGCATTTTTTTTGCAAAATTATTTTTCTCCATCAAAAATAACTTTGGTTTTTTGGAAATTCAGGGGAATGTTATACTATCCTCGCTCTAATAATGGAGGAGCAAAACCACAGGGTTTTGAATATTTAGAATAAAGAATGCACTTTGAGAGGCATTTTAGCCGCTGAAGGATCGTGTTATCAAAGGATCGCAAGCATACTACCAGCATACATTACCTACCTCACTCTCTCCATCAAGACTTGAGCGAAGGTAATTATTCTTCTCCCTGGTTTTTCGGTAGGCGCCCGTGGACTCAGGCACCCGCGTCTATACGGGGAAATAAAAATCTTGCGACTGACGAAAACCACCGGTAGGCCGAACAAGGAAATTCACTCTCGGAGGCCCCCGGGGAAAGGTGTCCGCCACTCCTTGGATGTGATTTATGTTGAAATCAAAACTCAAGGCATGTGTTACGCGGGCAAGACCGGGCCTAGCGGGGAGAAAAATTCAAAATCATTTTCATTGTATTCTCATGATGTTGATAAATTAGTAGCAGTAATAGTTATTGGGGAAGACGACGAAAACCTAGGGTCATTTGCCTCATTAGAGATAGGTTGGTTGGGATAGGGTATTCAGGGAATATAGGAAGGTGGGGAGAAACATGTGGTCAGCATTAGCTTACTCTTAGGAAAGGGCATCAGTGGACCACACAATTTTACATTCCGTGCGACGGCTTATCCCACTTAAAGTGCATTCCGCAAAGCACCCCAAGAAGAGATTGGGTTGCTACTGAAAATTTTTGCCACCTCCAAACCCGGACGGGATGCCAGTCCACGTCTACCATTATAACCACCGTATCAATCCGATCCTCTTCTCTCAGTTGTCAACTCTCTTAGTGGATACCCAGGAAGAGCGCTCCCATTATCCGGATTTCTTAATCTGTCGGATGAAGAAAGAGGGCGAAGAGAATTGCTAAAAGGTTTTTGATGTCCGCTAGCACTGGAGCTCGTATGCATTTCCGATGAAATACACAAGCATTGCGTTGACTCGTCTTTGCATATTTCTTTCCGTTTTTCGAGGAGAGGGTTGGTGCGGTGGCTAGTTAGTCATGAGAGCGCTCTTCTTTAATTATATTTTATTTTACAAAGGTGAATGCTGGTCTTTACATTTTCTGGCGTCACTTCGTGGTAACTACTTAATTTTATTAAATTAAGAAAGTTAGTAAAGTAATTGAAAATGGCTTTTGGATGAGTGGAAATCTGGGTGGAAGAATAAAAATTTTTTTTTGAATAAACGAAGGATATATTTCTTTCAATTGAGAATTCTGATTCCAGGTTACTTAAATACCACCATTTGTGCTGGAAACAGGATATCGGGTTGGTGCGGCAAATCATAGCAATGGCAGACTATTTTAATGGCATCCCGGTCCCTAATTATTGGATTCCGTTTCTCAGATGGGCTTTTTGGGAATAAAAGTATATTTTATAATACGATTACTATGCTTCCGATTTCGGCAGATTTATAGCTTACGTAGGTTTCTTTTCTAGGAAGGTTTCAATGTGTCATATGGTAAAATCAGTGATAGGTTTGATAAGTTCGTACATAAACCCGAAATCACGGGTTTGAACCCCAGTGGTGGCAGACTGTCAATACTCGTCATATCCCGATCGATACTTGAAATCCCATGTGAATGAGCACATCAAGCGGAATATCCCGTACGGGATACTCGGCCCGAATGGGATATTTAACTGTGTGACTAGTTTGAGCCTTTATTAGGAGACAGCTAATTTATACGCCAGGTTTCTTTTTCTCTTCCCACCCAACCTTAAAATATGACCTCTGCCAAAATATCCACGCATCTCTAATGTCACAAATCCCCTCCGAAATCGGTTTTCTCCTCTGTTAAGTGATTTCGCCTAGGAAAAAAGGGATTTAAAATAGTGCGTGACTTGTGGTTAAGATTTCAAGGAACGAACTCGCGAAAATAAGCATTTGGCGTAGTTTTTAGGTAATTTGAAAACATTTCTTCGTCGTTAGAATTAGGTTTTATAAATTTCTGTCTTTCTTCCAACCATGAATTACTACCTTCATATCAGGATTAGCATAGGTTTTCGGCTCTCGTCCAGAATATTCCACAGGGGACCTTCCTTCCACAGGGGAACGCTAAAAATACATTCGGGCGTTCATCATGCCGGACAATCAAACACTTTCGCTCATACGTGCAAGCCGGCGGTGCACGATGGAGGCAAAAGCCTTCGCCAGGCGAAGGCGAATAAATCACTCGCGTGCAATAATGTATTAAAAGATGCGAAGAGGCACAATTAAATTTCGTCAGCGAATGGGCCTATATACTCGTATGCCAACGGGAAAAAGAGTCAAGACGAGTTGCAATCTATTTTGCAAAATTCATTTATCCTGAAACTTATCATCAAACTGACAGTAATTTTCTTACCACGACAAATTTAAGATAAGGATATGTTCATTTACGTATATTTGGATAGTGACAAATGTTTGTCTGACCATTTTTTGATTTAACCCATTTTCAAAGGAAAACAATTTTCTCTACTTATATATAAATAACTGATTCGCTATCTGTGTATTTCATGTCCTTAGATTCTGCAATGAATTGAGTACTCTATATTCAACGCTGCCCGACGAACTTTAGTTTGAGGATTGAGCTCTGAGCAACAGAATATGCGCCGGTGAAATTAATGCCATAGACTGACAATTTTTCCGGGGTATATATGTTTTTCACATAATGGAATCAACACGATGTGAATGACTTAGTCTTTGAGAATTAAATCAAAAGATTTATTTCTTTAGATGAGCAAAATTTTAACAGTCTCTTGGTATGGTCGTAATTATCTAGAAAATAATGATTTTTTGTTGAAACATTTGCTATTGCATTGTTATTCAACACACAAAGCCGTACAGATAATGAGCAGTTTCTCTAATTTCCCTGTAATATAACAAGAATTTATAAACAAATTGAATTGCAGCACCAATCCCTCCAGAGAAAGTTTGGTAAGTTCGAAGAAATTAAAACTCATAGCGGATAAAATTTTTTGACCTCCTCATAACCACTCAATTCTATTGGAAACGCATACATATTATATATACGCATTTATAAATATTACTTGTAATGGAAAGACTTGAAGTTTTGGAATGAGGGAATGAAACACCGAAGTGTTTGGAGGTAGGATTTCAAATAGTTTGGAGAACAGAATTTGAAAATTCATTCAATATCACATGGTGGAGGAGATATCAAGGTAAACGAATGAATGCAATAGGAAGACAATTACATAAATAATAGGTAATTCAAAATGGTAAATAAATGTGTTAAGCGTTTTATTTGGAGACAAGAAGCTTCCAATTTCAAATACAGAGAGATTTCTTTGGAATAACCCGTCTTTAATCCAAGTAGTGAGATTTTCTGTGAACTAAAATTTAGTAAAAAACTGAATGCGGGTATAGAAAAAGAATTTTAGCTTCCGTACTCACATTACTTGTGAATTCGCTTCAAGGATTAGTTCTGGGTGAGTTCATTTCTCTTATATGTGTATCAAGCTCAACATTCAGGTTGATTACCGAGGCAATTATGATGAAGAAACAAACTGTTACGTGAGTAAGTGCTCCTCTTTTGAATCGTACGCTTCACTCACCAGGATGTACACGATACTGAACTTAGGGTAATCGAGGTTGAAGTGCCAAATGGATCTTTCTGACCATCCATTCATCTGTTTCATTGATTGTGCTTCACGATGAAACCTCATCAATAAATACAAATAGAAATATTTTTTTGCTTGATGCCAATGCCGGTAGCACCCTCGGGCGTTTGGGGAAGTCTAAGCTTACCGTCAGATTTCCCAAGAGACAAAATTACAACATCAGTACTCTAAATGGAACTCGAAACCGCAATGCTTGGTTTGGTAGTCGAGTGCATTAACCATCAGAATAATCCGCTGGTTGAAGCAGTAATTAGTCGAATACATTCAATGAGATGACTTTAAATATTTTTAATTGAAGGTTTTTGTAACGATCAGTGTTGTCACCATGTATTTTTTCGGAATTTTCTACTGCGCATTGAGCATATGTCAAAGTATTCAACCTTATGGTCTACCTAATGAGAACGTTAGGAGCTGACTCAATAGCGCGATCCGTCAACCTTGTATGCGATCCGATCGAGACAGTCTAACAAACTTTTATATTTTTTATTGGAAAGATAGTTATCACCTCACCTCAGTTCTGCGTGCGAAAGACACATCAAAACCAATGAGTAGTAACGGCCCGCTTAACCTATTTAAAATGCTTAAATATGATCTACAATGGGCAACGGCCGTCTCAGAAAAACGTTAGAAAAGGCGAAAGATAAAAATTTACTTAATATTCAGCGGAAAATCCAAAGAAAATTTTATAGTAAAACTTCAATACTCGGATTGCTTCATAAGCTTTCTACATTTTACATATATGTTCAGCGAAATGTGTCAGTATTTCAAATGCGAATCATCCATGAAAAGTACAGCGTATATTTACTTCATCGTATATGAAGAATACATGTATAGTTCGTCATCTAATTTCATTAATTGATGTTGCTAGTGCAGTGGTCTTGTTCTTTCATTTTACCTTGCAAGATATCCGTTGAGCAATTACCAATACATTAATATTTTCATGAAATTTCTCCTCTAATTGGGAGAGATATGGTGATGTGATTAAGTTTCCTGTGATCTTCATTTTACTTCTGTTGTGACCAGATTATTGACATCTTAATGGAGAAAACCAACCGAATGTGAGATCGAAAGGGGAAAACATGATTTTTCCTGAATGTAAAGGTTTTCCACCTTAGACAGGTTGAAGCAATGGACGCATACATGGACATCCTTGCAAAGATTGAAAGCATGAGCAGCCTAACTCGATTAATTTAAATCGTTTAATATACCTATTTCAATGAAAAATTTAATATATAAAAAGAAGAGGGCCTCGCAGCTATGGCTAAAACGTGATACGAATCCACTCACGGAAAAGGCTACCAGCAAATATTTCTGTCTGAAATTTTATTTTCGTTCATAGGGGATTCAAACAAAATGAATCCATTCATACCAAAAATTATGCCGCATTCCTCCCGTACATGTTTAATGGGTTCCGACTTTACTGGTAACTTTTAGAGGATAAAACTTCATTATACATCGCAATTACTATATTTCCGGTTTCGGCAGGTGTCTCTCTTGTACGGAGGCCTCCTTTGGAAGGTTTCACTGTGTCATATCGTGAAATTGGGGGTCTGGTTGACGCATTGCCTTGTCACACCGGAAGCCCAAGTTCGAATTCTGGTGAGGGCCAAAATTTTCAACGGTATCCTGATCCGTACCTGGAATGCTGAGTGGAGAGCACTTCAAGTAGAGTGCGCCGTCCGTCGAGTAGGACGTTAAACTCAGGACTCCTTGGCGCCAATAATTTAGAGTAAGTTAAAACTGCCACCGAGTTTCTCTTCCTCCTTTTCCTGAAGGTCAAATAAATACCCCTATCAAACTATCCCTCGTAGCACAAATGACATTTAGTGTCATGCGCCTCCCTTAAGAATTTCTACAATTAGTTGTAGTCCACTGAATTGGGGTAGATTTACAATCGATCCTATATACTATACACTTATCTATACCTTGACCAGCATGACAAAAATATCTTTAAACTTCCTTCTATACGTAATATTACGTGTTTTTTAAAAATCTGAATGCCTTCTATGTACATACATCAATTCCATTCGAAATGCTTATAATTTTCTTCCCACTTCTACGCTTTCCTCGCATTCACGCGTTTATTATGGTCTTCAATATCCCATTCGCCCCCCTTGGTGTCTCTATAGGTATCAGGCATTCCGCACCGATCCCCTTGATTAATATTACCCTACTATTGATTACTGTGCTTATATATATGTATATATATATATATATATATATATATATATATATATATATATATATATATATAGGGGTATAGTTCGTAATAATTATGTGTATTTAACCCATCCTCGGAACTTTTTATCCCCGAAAGAAATTTGCAAATAATCGAACCGATGGAACATATAGAAATTGTATTTTTACTAACCACATATCCAAATTCCTCAGCGCTAAAATCGACGGTATTTATTTATTCTACTCTGGGTTTCGCATGAGTACGAATATTCCAGCTTATCAGGGAAATAAAATATCTGCCATTTCAGAATTTATCCCAACTACCTTTTCTCCTTAAGATAATTGTAATAACAAAGAATCATCACATAGAGCGATGTGCCGATAGGCGCGGTCCCAATGAAACCGCATGTTCCCGCAATCAATCTAATCTTCGCTGGGGAGTCTCGAGCCCTCACTGCGGCTGTGTGGAGCCTCCACCGTTCGCACGAGCGAAATAAACCTGAGTTCTGTTGAATATAGGGCTTGAGGTTGGGGTATCAATAAATGGTATGAAAGCTCGGATTAAATTAGGCCTTATGTAGTCGTATGTGAGCCATGTCACGAGCTCTCATCACGAGTGCTGCTGACAGATTTGGGGAGAATGTATAGGACTGTAATGTAAAAACAGTTATCAAAATATTAATTGTTGCAGAAGATGAGCGGGGATCAAGTTTTCTTGAGAATGTAATTATAGTACGTACAACCTGCCAATTGTGAAATTGCATGGGATTTCTTAATGTTTCCGAGATATGCAGGTTTTCCATGTAGGATAGGCCAAAAAATTGTAATGGACGTTCTTGAGAAATTAAAATCTTTGAAAGGCAATACTCAATCTAATTTAGTTGGAGAATCTCTCTTTAAAAGTTCAAGTCTAGGAAAGTTATCAATTTAAAGGGGTTTGACGATCACATTTTGGGTTATATTCAACTCCCCGTCTGGAACAGAAACCATCTGAAATTTTATTTCCACTACAATTGAGTTCAAATGTGACCGGATCATAAATAAAATACAAGCTACGTTGATTTTTTTTTCCGACCGCGTTTCACGGATTCGCACGATTGCGAATATTTGAGAAGAAAATATTTATGATCTAGATTACGCTTCATATACTTCTGACTTAATAAATGAAAAAGAAAAACTTTGTTCCAATCCACCACTTTATTTCAGGTACGACTAGTTTCGACGCTACGGCGTCATCCTGTACCTGAGGATGACGCCGTAGCGTCGAAACTAGTCGTACCTGAAATAAAGTGGTGGATTGGAACAAAGTTTTTCTTTTTCATTTATTAAAATGAACTTCCACAAAGTTGAGGCTGAAACTATTGAGATAAATATACTTCTGAATTTTTAAAAAAGAATTTCTGTCTTAGTCAGATTTCGCCTTCAACACATTTCCGTTTATTATTTTCTACGAGATGTTCGGGTCAGGAAGATTACGATGACGGAGATCGACTTTGAAGGCTCCAATTCCGGGACGCTCGCCGATTGATGCTTTTGTTTGCGACGGTGAACGGGAAGCTCAGACGAAATGACGTGAAAAAATTCGAAGCGTGAGGAGTGGGAATGTGTGTTGTTGGGTGGAGGGAGGGCAAAATAAACGGAGGTGGAGAGGTTTTGGGGAACGGAATTAGAAGAAGAGGAAGAGAAGGAGGAGAAATGGGAATCAGGATGAAGTGCTGAGGGAAGGGGGAGTGGATGAAGAATGGGGAAGGGAAATGACGTAGAGGGAAACAAATGAAAACACGTTGCTCTGCTTGCGTTCGGAGCTACGCACGCCGTGGATCGATAATAACCGCCGTATGTTGTGGAGGGAATTGAGTGGGGGAGTGGGAGTGATCAGCGGACGCGCATTGAGGTGAGGTCTCGCTGCGGATGGGGGAGGAGGAGCATAGGTGGGGCGGGAACAAGGAGGATGTCGAGGGGTTGATGAGGAGAGGGGGATCTTAGGAATTACGAAGAGGCAGCACGCGAATGAGTGATAGGGAAGGACGGATATCGAAAGAGAGAGAAAGTCGGATGCCTTGTATTTGGCAACGGAAAGAGCCGAATTATATCGAACGGACTTGAAAGACGAAATGGGAAGTACAGAGACGTGGAGGCACTCAAATCTACAATGGATTCGAAGGTTGGATGTTTACGGCGGTGGAAGTTCGCACGCGGCATACAAAGGGATATACATTACAATGTGAAAGGCTATCATAGAAAGGGAATCTTAGGCAAGAAGGGTAGAGAGAAGGAGATATTTAGACAGAATGAATGTAGGCAGAAGTTAAGAAGAAAAGAAGACCGAAATAATTGTAACTTAGAGGAAAAAAGGGAAGAGTTCATAAGGGAGAGTAATAGAAATTAGGGGCAGTTCAAACATTTATCTGTAAGGTTTTTGATAGAAATATATGGAAGCATATCGGCATAGGTTTGATCTTTTAATGGCTCTTGGAATAGGCATTACTTTACTCCTAGCCCGTAACATGACAAAACATTTCCCTAAGCCCCATATTACAATAGGTCATTACTTAGCACTATATCCTACCTACTTCCATTAATTTCATCAAAAACTATTTTTCATTTCCTCCTTACTCCTTGCTTTTATAACATTCTTTCCCATATAACAGCATTCAGCATTCAATTGCCTCTCAGTACCACTTTATCAGGTAGAATGCATTAAATGAAATATATGCACACTGGTAAAAAGAACTGGGTACAATTTTGAAATGTAGAAAATTTGTAAGACGGACATTCATACAGTTTAAAACATAAGTATCGGCGGTCTATCCGTCTTCACCAGTGGAAACTAAATTATTTATGCTCGCTCCACGAGGGAACAAGGAAAGGGCATAGGGGAGTGTGTGAGGGGGGCGGGCAAATGAAACAAATTCGAAAGGAAGGCGCGTGGGAGTTGAGGTGGGGTATCAATGCGTGCAATAAAGGCCTGGATTAAGTCAGAATTTTTGTAGGCATATGTGCACATCTCATGAGTTGTCACCTGAAATCGGCATATTTGGGGATATGGGTAATGGCGTCGGATTTGGTGGTATTGACTGATTATTGAGATGTTGGTGTATTCACCGAGGTAGGCGGGACTGAATTTTTTTTGAACCCTCTGGCAGTATGACCTCTATTCACTGGTCACCCATCGCCACCGCTCAAAATTTCCTCTCCTCCCATGCCACATCTCCATTCCCTGAATTCTTATCACAAATTAAATTATATAAAACATCCTTCGCGAAATGAATACTTGCCAGAAATGCGACGGTGATGGCTGCAGGGTCATGAACGTCGAATATTAATATCAGCGATATATTGGCATGACATGGAAGGGCAGAATGTGTATAATTATCGGCAGATGATGTTTTTCAACGTGCAAATGGCTTGTGATAAACTGAATGGTTTAGGAAAGTAGTATCTTGAGTGGAAAAGAAGGCGTCAATTACAAAATGGACCGCTACGCGGAGAGGACTGCTGTGGAATGGAGGTTTTTACTAAGGGTCTTGTAATTTTAAAGATGTCACCTAAGTTTGGGGGTTGTTTGAGAAAACCTTATTTGTGTGAAGGTTATTTGTGAGAAGAGGAGATATGGACATCGGTTGATCAGGAGGAGGTATAGCTCGTTAAGATGCGATGCATGTTGCGCGAGCTGTACCAAAAAGTGTTGGTCGATTAAAATTTCCATTACGTTTGTTTTAGGTCTAGATAGTGTATTAAAAGAGGAAGGAGGAGATTTTTAAGGTAGATTTTATCAGGACATGTGTGTTTAGGAAATCAACTTGTGTAGTGAGGTATTTATGTAGAAGGAGACATTTTTGAAAATACGAGGGACAACTACATTACATGATCTGGCAGTCAAGTCGATTGTGACCAAACTTTCTGTGCTAATTGAGATTTATCCAAGAATGGATTTCATGAAATAACTTTTTGAATAACCAGTTTTTCACACTTTATCAAATTTAAAAAAATTTCGTCAGAAAGTGTGCAGGGTCCCAAATGATCCCATGTAACCCCAGTATTATCAATGAAAAAACTACTTCTTCATTAAAATTTGTTGTCTCAGGCGTAACTTTGTGGAATTTGCATAACATATTGAAATGTAATGAAATAATTGATGATGACGTTCAACGTCGAAACCTGGGTCGTGTGTTTTTTTAAATAAAGTGTGTGGAATTACAAAGTCAATTATTTCATTACATTTCAATACTTCTTCATTGATGAAGTTGAAATATAACCAGTAAAATATTTTACAGTGAAACATATATTTACATTTAATTGTTTACAATATTGTTTTAATTGTTTTGAATATTATCTAAAATGAATTATTTCAAATAAAAATTTGAACTTTTTAAAAAATCAATGGATATATCAACCCTATATCTTAGCCCATTAAAATATTGAAATAATTTCCTTTGTTAAAAGATAATAAAGTCTTGAGTCCTAACGCTCTACACTTGTATTTGTAATAACTATTGCATTTATATTTTCTTCGATGATTGGAATTTTTATTCAAATGAAATAGTAGTACATTGAATACACAGTAGACAACCACAGTATCCTTGCCCTAGAATTTAGTACGCCACCATTGCGTTTTGGATACCTTATCGGCCAGGCAGAGACTCAGCGAGCATCATGCATGATAAACGCGCATTATACTTGTAATAATAGAGGTAGCACTTATTCATTTAAGCTTTTAATCACGATTCAGAAAAATAACTGATACAACGCTAAAATTAACTTTGTAAAGTGCTCGGAGACGGAATAATAAGTTGAGCGGAGTGAGGCTGTGGTGCATTCAGTTTATAAATAGCCGCGCCCGTGTTCACGACGAGGACCGCAGTGGTCGGCCCAGCTTTGTGAAAGATGAACTGACGGAGAAACTAAACTAAAAAATCCGTCAAAATTGCTGATTTACGATTAAGAATCCCTCGCTAGACGTGGGTGGCTTGCAACACAGGGCTTTGACATTGATGCATGATTGCATGTTTGTGTTAAGAAGTGGTTAAAATATAAGGCGGCAGATTTATTCAGAGACAGAACTGAAAAGCTTGTGCATTGTTATGATAAATAACTCAATTTGAATGGCGACTATGTGTAAAAATAATTTAAGAATGTACATTTTAAATATATATAATATAACTTGTGTATGTAGACGTGTATGCAGCCCTCACTATATGGAGGGATACCAGTTCATTCAGGCTGGAGAGAGAAAAGCAAATCACTTCCCCTTAATTCATGTTTCCTATTTGACGAATATTCTTATTTTCCTGAGACGGTTTATTAAAATGAGGGAATATTCCATTGAAAGAACTGTTAATATTGGAGAGCCTCCCAATATGTCTTCCCCGATATATCAAGGAGTTCGTGGATAACAAAAGTTTTTTGTCCGATTCCCTCGTCGTGGGACTTCACGCGCAAGACGAACGAAGAGAGGATTGCTGTCCTCAAGAAGGTGCCGAATCCACATGAGTAAAATAGGATCTTCACTTCGAGATGGCGAGATTATCACATGTATCATATTTGATATAATCGACCCGTAGGAAGTCATTACCTAAGGTCTTTTAACTGGGTATTTTTTTCGTTTTAAACTCTGTAACTTGTAATGAATGAGACGTTGTTAAAAAAAATGCAGATATAATAATGTATTTTTGCACAACTTTTGTTTTAGACAATTCAAAAACTATATTTGACGGGAAATGTTTTTATTCATTCAAATTTCTCCTATAGCCTCATTTAATGGAAAACAGTTGCATGTAAAATAAAAATCTCGACGAAGTTTTGTGGGAAAAATTTCCTAAAACATATAATTTCAAAGATATACCTCAAATCATTGTGAACCACTTTGGAAAAAACGCCAAATAATGAGCTTTCCTTGAAGAATGGATCAATATAAACGTGAAGAAATGCGGTCGATAGTTTTACAACGCAAGATCTGGATGCTTATTTTGTTTTGGTAAAAAAAAGTTATAACACAGAAAATGTATGCTGCAGTAAAAATGGAAAAATAATCGTTACATTTAGAAAGAAAAAGTAATTGACGGAAGACTACGAGTGAGAGGAATCCACTAACGAAACAGGAATTAAAAAACGGATATTCCTTTATTTCCAGAATACCATTACGTTGAAAGAAAAATTGACATTCATTGTAGATGGGAATTATCCTTGTCCTTATCATATATATTAGATCTCGTTTTAATAAAGAGTTAAAATGTAAATATGATAATAATTTGGTGACACTCTGATTTTCCCCTCATTCATTTTGCTATTGTTATTTCTTGTCGCAAGTTTAAATTCAATCCTCAGCCTTTAAAATAAGTACCCAGAGTAACATGAACACATTGAAATTACATACACTGAAATTAAATGAAGAAATATGATATGGTGGTGAAATATGCAGTGATTTCTGTTTCCAAATATGACGTTTTTTACTCCCGCTCGTCATTTAATTTTCATCAATGGGAATGCATTGGCAAACTTTTATGCAAGTGGCTCTCTAATCTTTTCAGTAAAAACTATCACCAATTATTAGCTGTCGATACAATCAATAAAAATATTACAAAAGTGTTTCGCAAAATATTGCTACTCTTATTTATTGTGTACTTATGTTAGTTTCTTGGTAAACTTCTTGGTCAAATGTCAGGCCAAATTTCTTTAGAGAAAGAATAATGGTTGGAGGAGTATGTTAAATCATGGGAAATTACTGTATTTGTTCACTAGAGCACGACGTTTTTCAAAAATACTTCTTGGCTGAAGGTACAAAACCCTTATGGCTTAGAGGGCGCGGGTTCAAATCCCGGCGGTGTTGAATATTTTTCAGAGGTATCTCGATCCCTACTTGAGGTGCTTTGTGGAGGGCACTTTGAGTGAGTACGGCGTCCGTCGGATGGGACGTTAAGCTGCGGACCCCTTGGCGCCTTTCGTAAAGAGTAGGCTAATGCCGACGCCGGGTTTCTCTCCACCCTTCATCCTTTCCTGTCCATCCCCTATGGCGCAAATGACCTTAGCTGTCGGTCGCCTCCCCTCAAAACTACTACTACCTTATGGCTTAGCATTGTAACCCTTACGAATAAGTGTTACGGTGTTTGACTGCTCCTTGTCTGAGTAATGAGTGTAAGAAACATTTCGAAAACGTCATCTCATTTGCAGTGCTCCTTCCACGCCTCAAGATTTGAGTTCCCGTCTAAATTACGTCAACATACTTTATGATTGGGTACTTTTTTTAAATTGTGAGAACTGGATATAAGTTAAACAGGCGCTTGCGAGGTAGCTCTCTCATTAGAACCAAATTACGATGATAAAACTGCGCACGAATAGAACGCCATTCGCGCGATGACAAAACTTTGTCTTAGAGTGAGATGCTTGCCGTAAGGAAAGTGATTTGACGTTACATGGAAAGAAGTACACGTTCAATTAAAACGCATTACCCTATCTTTGCTTGTTGAATTATAGTGAAAAATCTTGGTAATGGATGGCACACCATCTATTAATACAGGAATACGAGCTAATTATGATTTGTATACAAGTTTCTCAAGGCAAAAACCAGGGTTTAAACGCCAGTGGTGACAGATATTTTCAATGATATCTTCATCCTTACTTAGGTGTGATGAGGAGAGCAAAATTGAGAACGAAATCCATCGGATTGGTTATGCCATAGTGGAACCGTATTTTTTAATTGTACGTAAGCTAATGCCGACGCCGATTTTCTTTTCATCCTTCCCCAATTCACTTTAAAATTCTCCCCTTAAGAGTAAAAAATGAAACTACGCCATGAGAATTATCAAAATATGCAGAATAGCACCAATGACTTCATATGCACCCAAAATGAAAAGCACTAACTAATACAACCTATTAACATAAACCAATTCCTGAACTCTTACTTTTTCAGCAAACTTTTAATTTATGCATCGGATCCTTAACGGAACATGATGATTTATTGGAAAAGAATGTCATCTTCTAAAGGTCATTTTTGGATTGCCATGGAAGTTTCTGAAATTTAAAAATGCAAATGGCCATGCTAAATCAATTAACTTTCGTGCCCAGTTTCATCCAAAATCTCCCTGTAAAACTATAAACCACCCCAAACGCTATGTTGATGAAAATAACTAATTTTTAGATTTTATCCGCTGGGAAAAAAATGAGAACCGAATTCTTCATTAGTTTTAATCATAGCGACTCGTTTACTTCGCCACCGTATGGAAGTTTGGTAATGAACTACGAATTTAAATCTTATCTATTAAAATATCATTAGAAGAACATGATTCAGGAAAAGTGTTCGATGTATTTGACCTTGACCAAAATTTTACTGAGGAAATGAAAAGGAGATGGTGGAAACTGTGAAATAAAGTCATCACAACGATTCCATGCAATGCATATTTATAAAAAAATATGAAAGGATTTACAGCAAGAAGTTTAAATTTTGCTAAATCTGAAAATGCGAATAGTTTTTATTACACTACAGCTCGATCAGAATAACGTGACAGAAAAAAATACTTCATAGGGAAAATTGTGGATCAGGACAAATGAAATATATTGAGGTGAAAATCCAGTGGGAATGGGATTCGGGAAGGGAAGGGTGGAGGAAAGGTAGAGGGCAAGCAAGCGGGGTAAAGGGTTTTTTTCATGATTCATTACGTCATCGGGCATAGTCAGGGTGGGGGAGGGACCTAGGAGGGGAGAGGCCGTGGGAAGAGAGCGGGAGAGGTCATTAGGGCAAACGTGAGTCCAGTGCCGAGGCGAAGAACTCACGTCACGCGTGTCCCAATCCCACACGCGAGAGATTAAAAAAATAACAAAAGCAAATCGACTAAGAACCCAAGACTAAATGCAGCGTTGCCATTCCTGATTTTAAGGATGCACGAGGTCACATGCAACGACCATTTTACAAACCAGTTAATTAGACCAGTTCGAAGCACGATTTCGTAATCGATACCATCGGTACGAGACTCTATAAAGTTTCTTAAAATTATATTTTTTATCAGCTATTGCGGACCGATCCGTAATTTTCGTAACGTATCGAGCGAAAGTGACTTGGGATGGGTGGAGTTTTTGAAGGTTACGTTTATCTTTTGGTTTCACGAGAGAAAAACCGAAGGGGTTCGATCCATTCACCTCGCGGGTGAGGTGTTATGGGGGTTGTTTATTTCCTGCTGATTGGATTTCAGGAAGGAGAGAGAAAGACCGGGATAGGCACGCGCTCAATTTGGCAGAGTGGAGTGGATTGAAATGGAATGTGATTGAGGGCACAAGTTACCGAGCCAGAAATGTTTGCCCTGTGGTGTGTGGAATCTGAGACACAGAATACTACTTTTTCAGTAGCTTCCTTTTTTAGAAATTAAATTGCATGCACAAAAAAAGGGTAACACACCTCAACTCAAACAATCTGCTGTCTTCCGTTAAAAACGCGATGGGAGCCGAGGAAAAATGCGTTTGGCCGTTTCCCTGACAGGGGAATGTGGTATGCACAAAAAATAGCCAGATAGGTTGTTTTCTTTAGGCTGAATGTTGAACTTAATTAGGATGAATTCATTTTCTATGACAACCAGGGTTTGGCAGAATGTTTGCCAGAACTGGAGACCAAATGTTTGCTCTTATTTTTACCTCATATTTTGATTTGGAATTTGATTGGCTCTACTTGAGATCGTATTATATTTCAATCCCATTTTCGCCCAATGAATGTGTTTCAAATTTAGCTTTTGAACTTTCGTGCATATTTGCACAAAGCAGAAAGGGACCATCTCCAATTTGGCAATCACAACATAGTTTCCTTCCTCGGAATATCAAACGGCGGGGCTTGATTAAAATATAGATGTGGAGAGTTAACCTTGCTTTCATTCACTATGGTGTGTACCTCAAAGGAGGCTTGTTCCCATTTGAGATGATGGACGTATCTTCCTATAACCTGGTTTGTGTAGTAACACCTTAAAACGTTATTTCATTCAGTTAAAAATTTAATTTTACAGTCGAGTAATTCTTCACATGTTTATTTACTTTTCTGCACACTTTCTAACGTAACGCCTTTATTTTATTAGGAAAACATCGTAACACTTAATACTTTGAAAGTTACTTCATCAGAAAAAAGAGAATGACTACAGTAATTGCTTTGGTCGGTGCATATGCAAGCGAGGTTGGTGTAAATACAAGATAAAATGGCAGAAAAAGGCAAAAAATGCGGCTGGGAATTTTTATTTTTATATAGAAAACATAAAGTGTGTTTTATTTCAAAAATTTCAATTTTTTTTCTGACGAACTACTTAACCGATCCGAACCGAAACGTAAAAATTTCAGCCACTTCTAAACATTACCTTCCTGTGGACGAATATATTTTCACAACGTTGACATTATGATTTGATGATAACATGGATGCAGAGAAGGCTTCTCAAGGAAATTCTACTTCTCTTTTGTCTGCTGGAAAAACCTGCTGGTCCGTTTCCGAAGTCTCTTAGGTTCGTTGTCACATGACGTTCGGTCTTCTTTGTACTTTCACACCCTAGAATGTACGTACATTCTTTGTATCGATAACACCATTACCGTAAGCCTTATTCAACGAAAGATAATGTCGAGGGTGTTAAACCACACAAGTGGAGAGATTGGATGATTACATGTTGTTCTTGTAGACTAAACGACGGTATTTTGAGCAATGAAAACGCTTCCAATTCTAGCGGCAGTCACACACTCTCTCCGCCCTGTACGGTGCAGCCATCTGTGTCTTTATATCTGTGTCTGTGTATTTATAAAGAGTGACCACTTATTTTGAGATCAAACATTTTTAACTCTACTCCTTCCCACGAGAAAAAAGGGACTATCTCCGAGCTTAAACGTACTTCGTATTAACTTTTTGTCAAATTCTATAATTATTAATTTTTTGTGGTGGACAAGTTTTTCAAATGAGATATTTTGGGAGTAAAAATATTTTTGTTGAATTGAATTGAGCTTTAACCATAAAGTTAGTTCTAATTTATTTTAAGTAAAATGAATTTCACCGGACTCTAGCTTTTAATTAAAATAAAAAGTATATTAAATTTATCTTAAATCAATAAAAAAGTATTGCATTTTAATTAAATGAATTACAATTCAATATTAATTATTCTAAACCTACTTGTAACTTACTTTTAATTATTATAAATAGTTAAACTGTTCAACGAACTTCTGATGATTTAAAATAATTTAGCTCTCATCAATGTTGGCTTAGTTTATGTATACCTTATGAATGGATGAAAAATCCATCATCCGTGCAGTCATAAAACCATTCGAATGCAAGCACTGCATGAAAAAGCCAAATGGATATTTTATTCGATTCATGCTATACATCGATGACGCTATAACCTCTTAGTTGCTAAACTGGGAACATTCTCAGCTTTTTCAAGACATTTGATGCTGAAAAAAATTACAAATTAATCAAGCTATGGCGAAATTAACTAGAAAATTCAAGGATAACACTAGTTCGACCCACGACAATATTTTTTCACCCATACGAAATCACGGTAAAACGTTAATTTCTCGAAAAATACCGTTGTAAGCTCCACAAAAATCGTTAAAAATGTATCATACTCTTAATTTTAAAATGTGCACATTCTGTTTACGTAATTTAAGTGGGATTTTAGAATTTGATGCAACTTTTGTAGTTTATCACCTCATCCGCTTTCTTTTATAGTTGGAGTAATAGCTACATTATTCTGTATGAAAGCCAAACCATGAATACCATCTTGAAGATTTCCGGTAAAAACTGCCATTTCAATATGATTCAGCTACTTGAGTGTGACTTTTTGGCGTCCCGACTTGAAATTTATCTGGATACCCGAATGAAAAAACTGAATGTTAACAAAGTCGAACACGCGATTATTTTTGCATTTGGAAAACAAATTACTATCAAAATGATCTCTTTTTGCCATATACCTTCTTGTAAAAATTTTCTTATTTCTTTGGTGGGAAATTTCTGTGAGCGAGTCGAGAATTTCTTGAAGGCATAATTTCGGCATTTTTCACCGTGACCAGTTCTTATATATCAAGCATTATTTTCATGCATGGCTTGCAAAAAACGCAACAAGCTGCTATAAGAAGCTTTTTGGCTTAGCTGCGTGAGTCCTCGCACGGAACACAAAAGCTGAGAGAGAGAGAGATAGAGGGTCGGTTGAGAGATGTGACTATCTGGGCATGACGAGCCCAAGCATCACCGTAGACGGAGAACGCAAAAAGATATTTTTGTTTTTTTTCCTTAAGTATTTTTTCAAGATGTTCCAGCACGTGGCAAACGATACGACCAAAAAACGCAATAGAAGAAAATTTGGCTGTTTTCAGTTCATGGAAGAATTTTTGAGAAAATTATGCCTTCGAAATGATTTTATTTAATAATTTGGACCTGGTTTCGGCGATTGATTGCGGATTGCGAGTAGTTTTAAGATAAATTATTTTACAAATATTTTTGAAAATTACACTATTTAACAGTGTATTAAATATAAAAATTCATAAAAAAGGCTGCACGAGTTTGAAACAATATTCATGGCGAAAAATCAAAGACGTTTGTAATAGTTTAAGGTTTGTACGTATAATAAATCTGGAACTACGTAATTTAATTTACATGATGGCCTGAGCTTAAGTCGGAATACTTTCATAAAAGTGTTACTTCCTCCAAAGCAAGGCGCAACGAGCACAGTCTTTAGTGCAGGACTGCTCTCATCGACCGTCACACAAACTTTTACCATAAAAATATTAATGAGTGCCCTGAGGTGAAATGCTACATCACCCAAAGTAAAGGAGACTTCGCACAACTCGAAGGGAGTTCGCTGAAACTTCTCTGAGTGCATTGTTGACTGTGTGCTTACAGTATTTGCTCGACTTTCTTATCTATTTGGTGTTCCATGAAAACGCAGTTTTTTTCATTGTACGTGCTTTAGAAAAAAATTGTGTGTGGGCAGTGTCTTCACATTTCTGAGCCAAGTCCATTCCGTTTTAAGGTAAATACCTACGACTTCAACAGGGAAAGTCTCACCAGAAAGCTACCGAATGCAATGTTAAACTGAAAAAAAAAATTTAAGCACTCACTTTTGTGCTTGCTAAATTAAGATCCCCTCTTTACGGACTTAATGTGGAAATTAGATATATTTTTGTTTGGTCACTGATGACGGCCTTCTGAGGCATTTCGTTTATTCAAGACGTGAGGTTAGAATGAGAAAAAATTTATGAAAAGATACTGACTTGTTGACATACCTAATTTTCATTTCTTCTCTTTTATTTTACTACGACGACACATGATAATGATGCTACGAAATTGCGGCGAGGAAATGGGTGACAGAAAAATTAAAAAAACCTTTAATTAGATGATTACCATTTATGGACCCTCTTTAGAGTTTCGTTTGTCTATAATCTCTCTCTTGAGCCCTCGTGAGAATCGCCGGAGAGTCTCTGGAGTCCCACGAACAGGACGAGTGGAGTAACATCTCTCACATATCTGCACATAAACACGTCTATAGGGGAAGGGTTTGATGTTATCCCAATGTGCGGCCTAAGGTTAATGGTATGCCAAAAAATATCGTGCGGAGGCAAAATAAAACTGAAGTAAAATTTCACGATTTTATTGTTAAATCAACCAGTGGTACAACATCATCATCAAGTCTGCTCAATGTTAGCGAGATATTTTTTTTAGCTAGAGAATGATTTCAGGCTCAAATTTGGCTAAATTCATGATCCATAAATGAGTAAACTATTAATATAATTCTTAGTAGTTTTATTACGGTTTTTACTGGTTTAGACGTACGAGTATTAATACGTCAAAATACAGCACAGTTAAATTTGCATTAACTAAGAAATGAGCTCATGATTCTATACTCGTAGATGAACTTACTGAAGATTTCAACGCTATTAACCTAGCCGTAGTATTGCATCTAGAAAACCTCTGAGGAGCGACCATTTTCACACAGACATAAATAATTTTGTCACCTTTTTTCCTAAAAATAAATTTGAAACATATGCCTTATTTGAAATTAGTCATGATAATTTAGAGAATATTGCTTTACGTACTCTCCTGGAAATAATGTTGTGCTGTGTGGAAAAAATATTAAAAAGTAGTATTCGGTAATTAATAATCATTTTGAACTTCCTTAAGGCCATAAATATTCTTCAAATGAGGAAGCTATGACCCACATGGCACCCCCTTGAATCCAACCTAACCTAGTCGAAGAAGCGACCGATGCTTTTATCAAATAAACAAAAATAGATTGGGTGACTAGGAACTTCCTTCGTGTAGATGTTTAAAAATACTGCAATTATTTTTCAAAAGAGAATCGTAATTAGTTTTTAACAACATAGAGAGAGAGAATGGGATGGGGACGATGCAGCGCAAAACCATCGAATTCATGAACGTCTTCGGAAACGGAAACATCATTTCGTTGATTCTAGCCGCTTGTAAATCAAGCCGTTTCAATGTCCACTGGACAGTGGTCTGTAATATTTTTTTTGCTCAGTTCATTGCATGCGGAAACATTCCGTTGTGATTCGTTGAATCGTTGACACGCGTCCATAGCGTTTATGAATATCGACCGCACGCGGGCACTCCAGAGCGATACCGGCGATTTCCCTTCCCGTTCCCCGAATTTTTATTGAGTCGAGATAGAAGCCAGGGACGACCGAGCACTTGGAGCGGCAGCGTCACACTTCATGTGAGAGAGCGTCCGACACTTGGTACGCTAACAAATGTCAAATGCTCCGCGCATCGATCATAATTTAAAACTCGTGTCGAAATTCAAGTGCGACTCAAATCCCCATATTTTCTAATTCTCTCTCCTAAAAGACCGAAATTTTCGCAATAAGTGAGTAACGACGCAAAGATTGACTCCTTATCTGCGAGTGAAATGAGTTGAATGAGCAATTCGCGTGACGTCCTCATTAAGAGCCGTTAAAAAAACTTGGGCTAATTTGTATTCTCAAATAATTTTGGATTTTACGACATTATTTATTCACTTATATTACACGTGAAAGCTTTTCTATCGTGGTCCGTATGACAACGGACGAGTGCTAGAATTAGAACTCGAGGGTTTACTGCGAGTAAAAAATAGGGAGTAAGGGAAGTGTTGAACAGGTGACTCCACGATGTTTATTTAACTGTAAATTAAATTTGCGGAGGGAAATATAGGCTTCCTAAGAGACCAAGGAGAAGTGTTTGCCCCATGACCCTGCATAAATTAAGTGCTATTCATTTTATGCGTACATAGTTTATTCTTTCAGCGCTAGTGGGAGCCTTATCTTTCGGGGGTTATTATTCAGCAAGAGGCCTTACGGTAGAAGGAACAACATGAATTTTTTCATTGATTCTGAGCTAATTTGTGTTTTATTTTCTCCTGGAAATTTTTTTCTCGTTTTTTCCAGTTTTAAACGATCGGAATAAAAGTATACTGATCAACTTCCCATACACCTTTATTATTATGTCCAATTTATTGAAAATTTTTAGGCATGATCGGGAAAGAAAGGAGGCTTTCGGGAAAAATTCGAAGAAAACAGGCAAAGTGGTTACGGAATATATTGAAAGGCTATGAGATGATAAAGAATCTGACAGAGGAGCGAGTGATGAAAAAGCGAGGCAGTTGGAGGAAAAGAATTGGGAATTTAGGGAGGGAGAAAGTACAAATAGCTAAAAAGGTTGCTAAAATGTGTAGTATAGGGGATATGCACGTATTTTGTCATGTTGGTTAAGTCTTAAGGGTGTCATAGCGTACAGCTCTAGGGTCCAATAAAAACCCCTGAGCCGGTACACTACTGCTAATAACAGTATTATATTTAAAGTAATCAGTAATGTTTAAATCTCTCAAATTCTGCGTGACTGTCTTAAAAAAATCTTGTTAGAGAACATTATTTGAATATTTCATAGAGCATGCAATACAGAAACTAGTTATCATGACGTAATTTAATTAAAATGCTATGCGATAATGAGAAACGCGCTATCAGAGGCACTGGAGTCCTTTGACTCCACAAAATTATTATTTCAGGCTAAAAATATTTAATTTATTTAAAAAGCTCAATTATTCTGCTAATTAGTTTAGACACAATCGATTTTAATTGTAAATTGCGGCAGGTATGAAATGCTTTTGCTTCGGTAAAAATAAATTACCCTCAAACCACAAACATGTTAATGATTTATGTCACTTTTATATTAGACAGAGAAATACTATAGATTTCCGTAATAGCTTCAAATAAAAACATCTTTTATCATGATACAGTTTCAAAGCACCACGTATTTAATACCTTTATGACTTTACACTTCACCAGAAACGACTCATCCTTTAGAGATAGCTGCACTAACTTCTTACTACTTATTGTCTGTTCGTTAAATTTTAATAGAGATCGCCCATATTGAAATTATATATCTCACTATAGTTACATACACAGATAGTTACATAATATTCATTAAATACGGCTGAAAACCTCATTGACTGGTAAAATTATTCGGCAATTCTCCTAAAATTATTATTTAGTTTTAAAATTAATGGTCAATTAAAATATTATTATTTATTATTAGCATATTTCAACAGGGGTAATATTTCTGGGAGATATATTTCAATATTTACTCTTAATTAGTCCTGGATGACCCAGTAGTTAGCATAACTCCACCCCCAGTTGTCGTAAGAGGGTAAATTTCGTGTTTGTGAGGAATTTTGGCGCAAAACGGCCAAAGATGTTCTTAAATGTCATATGCAGGTCATGCATGACGCAAATGAACGATTAAAAGGATATTACGGCCTAATTTGTCCATCTGGAAAACGTTAACAAGGAAATCATTTTGCGGGATGGGAATTCTGTTCAAAGATCAGAGAAAATAAAACAGATGAGGGAACAAAGGAGCGCAGATACAAATTAAAAGGATTTGGTGAGGGCGTAAAATGGAGTGCGAGGGTCTTTTGAAAATAGAATGGAAGGAAGGCGAACTGGTTATAACGAAAAAAATGCCGAAGGGAATCCTAATGGAAGGTGGGAATGGGGGAATACGTGCATTCATCAAAATTCTGACGGGAAGATAGAGTTTAATGTTGGGCGAGCGGTGAAGTAATTACCTATCCAATACAACTGGGGATGAATAAAAGAAGCGCTGCAGTTATCCGAACGCCACTCATCTCGGACGAACACCTGGGCTTATTATGAAGGTGTAAGAGGAAACCCGACCGCAAATTTCTTTACAAGGCTTCACAGAGGAAGAAGTCCGACCTATCTACAATTTGAAGAATAGCGAGGAAAAAGCTTGAGGGACTGCGTGGAGTTATTACGTGCAAAATTATGCTCCATAATCATTTCTGTTACGCAAGTGTATTGAATAAACAAGGTGATTACTTTCAGTGAAGGAGTTGGTTCATGTGCCTAAGAGAACTGTGCGCCATTTACATAATATGCGATTCACACACGGAGTATTTTCGTGGATGGTGCGTAAAAAAATCCCAAAAAACCCACCCCTAGTGTTTACAGTTGGCTTTAACCACGTGGACTGGGTCGCAACGCGTCGACTGCGAATGCCGTTGACATTGTACATACGGTATTTCGTCACAGCATCCTTTTAAGCATCCCAAGCAACTTCCTTTTAAGCCTCCAAAATATCGGAGGGTAACAGGAAGTCTTGGTAGATTAACTGGCTAAAGCGCTTGGCCGGACATCGAGGGATCCGGGTTCCAATCCCGTCCTGGGCGAACGATTTTTATTCTACGAATTTGTTGTATTGTAATGTGCATTTAGTGGATAACTCCGTTAAAAGTTACTCTCGTGGCACCTGCCGCAGTTTCTTGGAATTTCACACATGCCATCTTGAATTTCTGTTTGATGACTGTGGTTGCTCGTCATTCATTCAATTACGAAACTTCGCGTGCTGTCTTGTCGACATTTTTATTTTCCTCCTAAAAATGGAATTGTTTCCATAAATTCCTTGTTTGAGATTAAAAATGCTTTATGGATACTCCTAAATCATAGTAAAAAGCCCAAATTAAATAATTTAAATATGCTATTTCCCGGTTTAATTCACTTTACGTAAGGAAGTCCCACATTTCCATAAGAATTCTCCAAGAAGACAATCATTGGCAATCATTGACTTTCGGAGTGGGTCAATAAGATTCGGACGGCGGATTCTACGATGCGACGATAAAGTATTCACGAGGTAAACGATGTATAATTGACAATGCGCTCTCTGTGCTGCCAAATTTACTTTGGGACATTTGTTCATACGTGGCGCGTGACCGTTGCCATATTATATGGACCCCTCGAAATAGTGATATCTATTATTTGCTTTGAATATGTCTTACCCAGCAAGGAATTTTGTCGGAGGACTTGATGGAGTATAAATACCTCCATCAATCCTTTAGACAGGAACCCCTCCCCTCAAGCTCCTTGTTCGGAAGGAAAACAAACACTTGGACCTTTTAACTAAATGAACTTGCATCACTGCTTTTAATTTGAATTCCGTAATCAAAGGAACCAAAAAACTTTTTCTTCGGAAGAAAACACGCCATTTGTTCGTCTCTGCGATCTCATTCATTTGCGTGAAAATGTTTGACTTGGGAACCGTACACTACCCCGCTCGAGTAGGGTTAGAGGGGTATTGAGGTTATGTTTGGACGAACCATTCCTTTATTCATTTCACCGTACGTTGAATAGGGTCCGCGTTCTTCGGCGAATGGGAAACTTTGAGTTTTATTAATAACTTGGCGGGCCTCGAGGAACGTTTGTGCTGACCGTGTGGTTAATCGTCCCGAGACAGTGTCGCGTTCAAAATACATGTTTCAGTTGGCCAGTTCGTTTTGCAGAGGGCCTCTCCGTTCTGTCGGGCTCTCTTCGCGTCAATACAAAGGCGTTTGTCCGCGAGCCTCATCCGTCGCCTCTTCCTCAGCGGTCTTATTTATCCCCGAGAGCTCATTTGCTCATCCCACACTCCCTCCAAAGGAAGTAAACCCATACCCGCTGGGTTTGTGCTCTTCGCGAACAGGAGTGGGCACGAAAATCTCTTTTGCATCCGGAAACACAATTACCCACAAGAGCAATTATCTACGGAGTCTCTCCTTTGAAAGGGATCCAGGGGATTTGCGACAGGAGGGAAGCCCCAGTATAGCGACGACTTGGAGGATTTTTGTTTCATTTTCACCGTTTTTCGCCGTTAATCGCCATGGAGGAGATACAAAAAACTTTATAGGAAGCTAACCGTTTGATTGATTTTTTCGAAAGTATCCCTAACTCTCTATCATTGGTACGCTCTGGGATCTTGATGGTAGAAATAACATCATACCACGTCTTCTTTCTTCTTTCAGAATTTAGTTCCAAGAAATTTCAAACGCAACATTAAAGCAGCTTAAAAGCAGCTTTCCAATTTTCAAGAGTACATAAAATAAATGCGTGACGTAAAACTTGATTTTATTCGTTTATGTAACTTCCTGCCTTGGAGAGAGCGGTAACCTACAATGAACCACAAACCTCCTATTTTCTTAGCCATTATTTATAAAGGGCTACATAAGACATTTCTCACAGCTCCACATTTTAAGTGATACGCTTTGGAGGTTCATTGCAATATGTACATAACCTGAAAATAGCATCGTGCATGGTATGGATAAAAAATATCGGGAACAATTATTTCCTGATGTGACTGTACGTCGCAGCGCGCTCGCACGACAAAGGCTCGGTGGTGGGGTGTCTGACCTTTAACACACGCCAAGCGCCAATCCCCTCTGAGCCTTCGCTCAGGCTAGAAGACTTTTGAGTCGACCCTTGTCGAGTGAGTCAGCGCAAGCGCAAAATGCCACGAACGATAGAACTGCGATACACTGTAAAATATTTTGTTGAAATGATGTTATTGAATACGGAGACGTTAGGCATGATTCGTCAAATGATTAAGGATGAAAGCTTGTCGCAAACTGCAGTTTTTCAATGGCACAAGCTGTTCAAAGACGGCCAAGAGTGTGTGGAGGACGAGCTCCACGCTGGACGGCCATCGATGCCAAGAACCGATGACAACGTGCAAAATTTGCCTTAAGTGCTGAATTCAGACAGTCTGCTAAGTGTGCGCATCATTGCAGATCATATTGGCATTTATAAATTGACAGCGAACACCATTAGCACAACAAATTTGGCGATGCGAAATATCTGCGCTAAACTCGTCCTGATGGTCTTGACGGCGACCACGAGCAGAGTCGAGTGCCTGCTTAGAAAGATCTCCTGCAACGTCATCGCAACAATTCTCCAACCCCCTTGCAGTCCCGATTTGGTACCAGCAGACTATTTTCTATTATCAAAAGTGAAATCCTCCCTCAAAGGACACCTCCATGGGACCGTAAAGTACCGTCAAAGAAGACAAAGTACAGAAGGGCCGTCAAAGATGCTTGCACGCGTACCCTTAAGGATCCACCGGAATCCAACTACCAGAGAGCCTTCAAGTCATGGGTAATCCGCCAGAACAACTGTCGGCGCTCAAGGGATGTATTTTGAAGAATTGTTAGGTATTATAAGAATATCTGAAATAAATCTATTTTTCCGAAACTTTTCCCAATACTTCTTATACAAAACATGTATGTGACCCATCTCATATGTTATCACTTAAAAGCGGTATATTTGGGGATATGGGTAATGGCGTTGGATTTGGTGCTATGGAGAGACTATTTATTGAGCTCGTGGTGCATTCACCGAGGTAGGAGGGACAGAATGTTTTGAATCCTTGGCAGTATGAATTCTAAGAACTGGTCACCCATCTTCACTCACAGTTTGCTTTCCTCCCATACCTCATATCCCTTCCTTAACTTTTCCAGATACATTTTGTCATTTTATGACCTTGTTAAGTTGATACATAAACCCAATATAGTATATTTGTGCACCCTTTGTTTTATTCTGCACAGAAAAAATAAACTGCTATATACGAAGGGGTATCTTAAACTTTTATTTATTACTGAAAATAGTTGAGACTGAAACTTCGTCCGCAACTAAATCCTCTCATTTTAGATTGACCCCCAACCTTTCCGCCCTAATTTATAGGCACATACTCCGCATACCGCTGCCCGTCCTTCCCTTGTAGGGTAGGCAAAGTAAAAAAGCTGATATTGGTAAAGTGTACTCCTTTTACTATTACCCTCAATAAGGACATGTTCTTTCATACATTTTTTTCCTTAGCCAAATTCATTCATTGTTTCATGCACGCTCTTCTTTTTCTGGAGCTTTTAACATCCCTTGCCTTATAATCTTCAACCAAACTCACCCCTAACTTCCTCGGCCTAAAACTGTCTGAATGCTATCCATTCCCATATAAAAAACCTGTTTAGTTTTTAAATTCATTTTTGTATTTTACTGATGCATCCAATCGAAGGGTAAAGGATGTACCCAGACCTAGGATGCGATGTAAAGTTTTGCCAATTCAGCAGAAAAAAGAAATTTTACTGGTGCTAAAAGTGTAAACAAGAAATAGCCAGGTAAAAGTAGTAGTAGGGTTTAGGGGAGGCGACCGACAGCTGGGATCATTTGCGCCATGAGGGATGGACGGCATCAAGGCACACGGAAGGCGCCAAGGGGTCCGCAGTTTAACGTCCCATCAGGTGGACGGCGTACTCACTCGAAAAGCTCTTAACAAAGCACTTCAAGTAGATATCGGGGCACCACTCGAAAATATCTACCGCACCCGGGATTAGAATCCGGACACTCTGGGTGGGAAGCAAATACGTTAGCTACCGCACCATCCCCATCCCCATGTCACATAAAATAACACAATGGCCGCTATTATTATGCTTTCCATTGTTCTAGTAATCCGCGACGATTGGTTCGGAAGGTGAGCGCATAAGTAGCCTAAATTTACATCAATAATGGTATAAATAAATAATTTTACAAAAAAATAACAAAAATTAGGATAAAAGCATCAGTTATATTTATTTCCGAAAGCATTAGGAATTAAGCCTATTAAGGCTTTCTTCAGCCTTGGTCCTCCCATCTCTTGCGTGGATCTCCCAGAAATATAATACTTTTCGCCCTATATTTAAATAATTGTCTGCGATTTTTCCTCGTAAAGGGCAACGTGATAAAGATTATTATCGTAACGACGCTATGGTTCAAACCTAGGTTAAGCGTTCACATTCTGGTAAACAGTGGGACTAGAACATTTTTTAATAATATTTACGAGAAATAATATCTTCTCGAATATGATTTTTGTTACCAAAACGGAGAAATATGGTAATAATAAAAAATTGAATGCATGTGTTTACATAAAACAGTTTAGATTTCCTCTGAATTCGATCAAAACACCCCAAAACACATTAAACCTCACTCTATAAAGTGTATAAAGGGAAAATGAGTTTAATATATATATAATAATAATTTTTGACCCTCAATAATGAGGGTCAAAAATGAGTTTAATTACGTGCGAGAATAATTGGTGCCACTTACTATTAGGGGGTGAAACATTTCCCACTTAGTATCCCGGAGTCTCCTCTTTGGAATACCAACTACTTTGAATTCTATGGTCTCGGGCTCAACTTTGTGGATGTTCATGTTCGTTTAAATGAATATACTTTGTAACTTCCACACAATTTTTATTCGTACTACCGGTTTCAACGCAACGGCGTCATCATCAGGTACGGGTAGGTAGGTACCTGATGATGACGCCGTTGCGTTGAAACCGGTAGTACGAATAAAAATTGTGTGGAAGTTACAAAGTATATTCATTTAAACGACCAACTACTTTGTTTCGTTTCGTTCATCAGAAAACTTGCGAATAAAGAGCAAGCTCATTACCGAGCACAACTCAAGAGGTGCCATTGGAAGGGCGTTGTGGGACACAAGAGGGTTGAGCAAGAGCTAAGAGCTATCTGAGACGTGAGGAGCACACAGGCGCGCCAGGCGCCTCTTTGCACGGATGCTTAGCTTATCTCATTCCTTGCAAGGTTTGCAGTGCACGACCTTCTAGGTGAAGAGTAGGATATTATCTTCCGCTCGCAGACATCTTTTTTCTTTATCCGTATATTTTTGTCGCTGGTATTAATTGAGAAAAATTGCAAAAATTAACTGATGATGCTATTGCACTTTCCACAATGGTAGTTTACGGCACTAACCTTTCAATTTCTTTATTTTCCGTGATTCATTATGAGCCTCGGTGATACCTTAGAAAATCGTAGATACTTGTGGTTTGCAATTCTCTTGTTTTTAATCCTTTTACCACTATTGCCATTTTGATAGCCAATTGAATATAAAATTTTAGTTGAAGGAAGTAAACCACATTTAATGTCATTTTTTACTTCGATTAAATACCAGTTTTAAACTATGTCTAAATACACAAGCATTAAATATTCTGGCGTGATATTTATCAGGGAAAATGCGATTTACTTAATGACTTTTTCAATGACTATTATCGATAAATTTATTTTGATGTGCTGACACTTAGTAGTTTTTAACCAATTCTGAGCCCTCAGACTGCAGAAGTAACCTGATCCCGGGAGTTTTAACTTTAAAATGGATAACTGCTACTCGGTATTATGTATCAGTGTTACCAAAATTGATTCGAGAATTATTCGGGTGTACCTACGAAATTCAATTTACCGCATAAATATTATGCTAGTCAGATCTTCACCAAAATACTATAATTATGAACAATTGTAGTGGAATTGCCGGCATAAGCATAATTATTTCACTAGCACAGAAAGACCTATCATAAACGGACAACATTGTATCACATACTTTTATAGCAATATTTGTACCTTTTGAAGTATTCCTCGGCAAGTCACCAGACGTAACGTCTTGTCGTTGGATTATATCTTGTTTAAATTGTCTAACTTTTTGCTTGCTTAATTGATATCGGACAATTAACTGTGAGGCAGTTGGTATGGCCCAATAGTTTAGGGAGAACGTACCAGCCACACACCATAGCAACAGCTTTGAAGGATAATCGCGAGTCAATTCTACGATTTATCACTTGTGACGATGATGATGGGGAAGAATAGCAAACGCTAAGAAGGCAATTTGCGTCCTTCTAAGTACATCACCTCGACTTGTAACTTAGAGATATGATCTGTTAGAGGATTAATAAAAGCTATTATGATATTAAAACGAATTATCCTCGAAGTTTATCACTATGGAACCTTACGATTGGCAAAAGATGGGATTTTCAAGAGACATGATGAGTGTTATTAGGAGTTCATTACTGTAACCTTGAGGCTTAGCAACATATTCCTTTGGATTATATTTTACATTTTCATAAATCAGAAATGGAATGCTTGAAGCTCAACCTCATAATAAGTTTACCACATTCGTGAGTCTTTGAACTATATTAGTGACCATCACGAGTAAGTAATATGATGTTTGAAGTCTAATATACTGCCTTTTTTCATGAAAAGATTGAGGTAAAATGAAAAATACGTGGAAGTAAAGTTGAAAGGTTTTTGGTTAATTCTTCACTTACTCGATGGTCGGTTATTTTATTTTCCATGAATAATCTTAGTTATTTTTTTCATTGTGTCGCCAGGTTTTTGACCATAGCTTTGATTTAAACTCACTTCTGACTGGAAGTGTTTTAATTCTCGATATGCTCTGGCGTATGCTAAATAGGCATTGAATGGGATGGCAATAGGATTGAATAATTGAAAAAAAATTAAATATTTAAAATATTTCTCGCAGCTATACTTTTTGCAATTGATGCATGAGAACTCAGAAATAAGCTTAATTATATCTAATAATCGTGTTGCATGATATATTTGAACATGTTTTAATCGATAAGTATTAAATCAGGAAGGTTAATATTTGTCAAATTAAATTTTTATTCATAATTGAAGCCCGGTTTTCAAAATTGTCTTTCTATTGTTTCATGATTTGCCAATTTCGTTGATGAAATAGAGGGGAAAATGACACGTCTTAATGTGCGTAAATAGAGAACTCCAGTGGGCGTTTTGAGAGGTTATTTCTCTCTTTGCTACGTTTACGTCAGCGTTGGTGTAAAGCTATGTGCCTCTCTTGAGGATGACATGAGGTTATCATGTTGACTTGAGGCATAACAAGAGTAAGCAGGTGTGTACGGAATATGGCAGTTGTTTTCTGAGTTAATTGCAAATCTCACAATGCTTGACTAACATCATCCGTTGCTGGATCAAACTGCACTACCATCTTTACTAACAAATGAATTCAATCTCGTCAGCTAGAGAAAATAAACATTTTGGTAAGTATAATTATTTAGAAAATTTAGGATGTGTTTTTATTTCTTGTGAAAATATTTATTTAATTATATAGAACCATTAGCTGATCAATTTCGGCAGAAAAGAATAAATTAATATATTTATTTTAATACCTCCCATGTAATTGTAGCAAAAGTAGGATGCTGGTTATTTTTAAATTGTTAATTTAGAGATAAACAGAATGATAGAATTTTAGTTTCGACTGTGAATTAAGGTTAAAATACATACTCAAATAATTTACACAAACTTTTCGTGAGTTTCGCTGACATACTTTTCGATGAAATAACTTATATTATTAAGCAGAAGATCCAATTGGGATTTTTCATTAACCGTGGAAATGTAAAAGGGGATTATATCCTTCCCATGCCAGAAAATGGCGTAAGGTTAAGTATAAAATTTCTCATTGCGGTTGCTGTGGTGCGGGAAAAATCGCAGTGAAACTCCAAGATCATCCCATTTCATGGAAGAGGCTACATGCCGTTGCCATCAACCCCGTCCATATTTAGTTTTTATGGCCCAGAGTCCCATTTTGCTATCTCAATTTTTCAGGCCTTCCATAATTTTCACCTGATTCAAATCCCTATATATTGATAGATATTGAAGGGCGTCGGATATTTTTCAGGTGGCTTCTTTTTTTCTGGAATTTTTTGGATAAATTTTGTAACGTGATCAATACTTGCGCCATATCTCGATTATTAAATCAAGTTGTTGTAAGTTCTTAAGAGGTAGGGAAAAAAGAAAGATAAATTCCAGAAGTCTTAAAGGTAGTTGGTTGGCAGACCCTTGTAAGATAAAGATGTTTCGTTATTCGAAAGGTAATTAGTTTCTCTGAGCAAGGACATCCAAATTTACGCCATTCATTAAATAATAATCACTTAGTTCACAACTTTCGTAGTTAAATATCTTTAGTGGAGCTGTAAAAGGCCCGTAAGAACTTCGAGGAATGCCGATGAAATTTGGTGCATGGATTTATTAAACAGAGTCAAGTTTAATTTCTCTTCCACGTGGTTTCTCGTTAGGGATTTTATTAGAAAACTTTTCATAATATGAGTATTTAGCGCTTTGATGATATTTAAAATGTACTGAAAATATGATTAAATGAAGTATAAAGAGCATGTATCAAGCCTAAGGTAGGTTGAGTAAGTACGCGCTGTCTCATTGTAGTGAACATTGAGAGTACAAATCCTTTTTGTGAATCTTATCGAAATATCAAATATGCAATGCACAAGATCGAAAGGATTTTTATACGGAATACATAGCGTTAAATCACAGAAGTAGGCTATTAATGCTCATGTATATGTTTGAACCGTAATCACGAAATATATTTTGTAACAAACGCCATCTTCTGAGGAATAAACATTGTCTGACGTATGTTAAGCTAAAATGATTTGCAATTGGACAAACGATTCAGCTGAATTGTATTTTTAAATGTTCATTCGTGAATTATCATTCTGGTTTTAGTTATCCCATCATCTAAGTTGAGAAAATCATTAGCCTAAACGACAAGCGGTAAAGGAGAAGTGTAAAAACTGATTAGTGGCTCCTTGTTAAAGTTGTGAAATATATAAATGTTATTATGTGAATCTGTATCTCCACTTTGTGTTGGAAATTGCAATTGCTCCCTGTTATAATCAGCTCCCTTTTCCTTTTATAATCAGTTTCGTTGCTGGAAGCATTTCAACTCGGCATTTCATTTATTTGACTCGCTATATGTTTGTCAGCATCAATTTTCTTTATAATGTACCTTTGAACTTGTGACCCTCGATTGGGAACACGAGTGGCCGCCACCCTACCTCTGGCTTGAGAATGAAAAATACAGGTATACGATTTGGTTACTCTCAAAATAACGCTTGCTCCAGTCACAAACTTCGTCAATGGTATTGCGGTTGGGTATATTAAGGAATTGTCATTTCACATTCCCCAGGAAGATCAACATGCATCATGGATGAATGTAAAAGTTAATGAATGAGTTTTTGCTCATGCGGATATTTCGATAACTCTGAATTATTGGGAAACCCACAGTAACAACACTTAATCAATAATGTGTGAGAATATTAAAATGCTCAGGCAATGAAATTAGCGACACATTTTTCATGACTACTTCAAAGCGGCATACTTCTTAATAAATCAATTGAATATGATAAAAATTGGTGAATTTTATAATTTTCTTACATTCAAGCGCAAGTTTTAACCAATAAAAAAATAAGACGCTCCATATCGACTGAGAAATTGTTACCTAATGGAAAGTGCGTTAAAAATCATATTAAATTTATTCCTTTAAGTTCATATTTCGAATTATCATTTTAGTTAGCTGTAGGTTTTGGTAATCTGATTTGTCATTTCACTCCTGCCCAAACGCGAGTTTAAGCAAAAGGAAACCGCGAAACGCCTCGCAGTACAGAATAGTTTTCAGGTTCGTGAAACTTTAAGAATTCGGTTAATCAACTCTTCCTCTCGCGAGCACCGCTGAGACAAACGTTTTTGTAGAGATTCGGTGGGGAGCGCTCGGGTTGATGGGGCCGCGTATCTTGTCTCCGGGAGTTTTAATTAACTCGGCTTGCGAGCGAATTCCTTCCGCGCCCAATTTTGATGGTCCCCCGTCTTATAAGCCTTAATAGCTCGCCCATTCTGTCCGTTGGACGGGTCGTTATGAGCTACAGTCTTCTGCTCTGGAACGCAAGATGCCGCTCGAATTCCTCGGTGCCACCAACGACAGGCGGATGAATAGTGTAACCCTTAATATTATCGGCACTCGGTCACTTTCAGCCATCGTCTAATGCCAATGCACCCCGTAACTTCTCCGTGTATCGCAAATTCCACCACATAAATATGAAGTTCTAAAATAAGTATTGACATTCTCAAGATAAATTTTATCTCGTGAATTATTTATGAATAATTCATTGAAAAAAGCTCATATTTTTGATAGTACATACCTCAAATAAACGGAAAACCTCTTGGGATGGGAGGGAGGTCTTATCGTTGGATATCTGGAGAAATACTCGAGAGTGAGTCGGGAGAAGAAGAGATAAGGTATCACTCAAAAAGCCGCCACTTACTTATTGAAGATGAACTTTTAATTGAAAACGAAGTGGCTTCAATGCATTGAAAAAATAGTAGATTCTGGATAAATTGGACTTTCTTTAAGCATTATTCGGAAAAAAAATATGGAGAAAGGGGAGTGAGTCGGGAGAAGAGGATCACACAAAAAGCCGCCACTTAGTTATTGAAGATGAAGTTTTTATTGAAAACGAAGTGGCTGCAAGGTATTGAAAAAAACGGTAGATTTTGGATTAACTGGACTTTCTTTAAGTTGGCGCTAAATTAGCATTCAGGTTAAGAACCACTTTTTGTACGGTGAATATCTTTTCTTTTTCCCTCTCAGTTCCCTCCCCCCACTCTCATCCCCTTCCTTATCTTTCTGCCAATTTTTAACTCCATTCGTCATAATTTATTACCTTGGAATGGCTACGGTCAACTCCATTTAAGCTGCAGTTACAAAATGGGAACACCCCTAAAAATAGCTGGAAAAATGTTTAACGATTAGGAAACTCCGATAGAGAGTGAACTGGGAGAATGTTCTCTTTTGAAATGTCCTCACGGGTGGATGAAACATAGATGGGAAATGTACCATACACAAACGATTTACAATTGAGCGTTCGCGGATCCAGTACGGCGTAGGTACAAGGTCGACTAGGTATCCAATCGAGATTTTGACGGTGATCACACGTAATCCAAGAGGATGGAACGGCAAAGGGGTGGGTGTGGAATTCTGGACTCTGAGCTACTGAAATGGAGGAGAACACGTGGACAAACGGCCAAACAAGCGAGATAATTCTCTGCGGGGTAAATTACCGGATTGCAGATCAGCGGAGCGTGAAACGGCCAAATCTCAGATGGACTGTGGCGGGAAACGTTTGCAGGGGGAAGGAACGTGAGGTTGAGGCGAAACGGGAGGCAACGGGGGCAAAGAGAGCGGGAGTTGATGTGGAATACGAAGAAATCGTGGAGAATGTTAGGAGAGGATATAGTGATCCGAGGCAAAGGAGACTGAGAAATTGAAATAAATAAAAGAAGACCGAGGAGTGGAAAAAGCTGCGAAGGCAGGCAAACCCCTGGTAAAAGATCCTGTGCACCGCAGTCACGGCTTTGAATTTATAATTACGACAAAGAAAAGGATACACGTCTGGATAAAACGGCGCAAGAGTTCAAGCTTAGAGAGAGAGAAATAAAGTATATCAGCCACAAATTGACTTAATTAACCTACTTACGGAGGCAGGAATAGGCTCTCTTCATCGCAAAGCAATTCGTCGTCGCGTGTTACAATTTGTATTCAAAAATGTGTAGCGATGGATAGGCGTAATTGAATCGGAAAGGTTCAAAGGGGTTTCGTTGAAATTGAGTTGTGTGATTATTTTATTTGTGGTAAACCGGAGACAATTTTGAATAACTCGGAGAGATACATCAATGGACATTACAGAAATCTATCCTTTGCATTAAGGGAACGGAAATAGAAAATTGGATGCCCAGTTTGAAAATGCTGTGTATAGCAAGCACATGAGAAATAATGTATCTATCTAAGGAAACGAGAATTAAATAATATAAGGTTTATCGAAAATTGTTACAGTTGTTGAAATAACAACCATATAGAAAATATTAGTTTTACCATAAAATATATTGTGTACTTGTTGCTCAAAAATTGGCAAAATGACTTATTGGATTATGTTCAATAGTTTTAGGAGGGGAAAATTTTCAGAATGCTGGAGAAAGGATAAGGAAGGCATGATTAATGTGATTTGTGATCCGAAAATAACTAGTTTCTACATGATAGTTATAAATAACCTATACATACTCGTATTTCCCCGTCTAATTACTGGGTTATTCAAAGCGTCAATAAACATAGCCTTTTTTATAATTTTTCTCATTCAGGAGAGGATACCGTGGACTATTCAATCATCAGAAGGAGAAATAATGTGGACCAAAACTAAAAAAAGTATATCTTTTTCACAATTCTATCTCCATTCTTCTAAGGCCTACTCGAAATTCGTGCGGTGCTGCAACATTCATTTTATACAATTGAAGCTTTCAAGTAATCTCAATTGTTTATCGCCATAATACAAGAGTAAAGAAATAATAGTAAAAATTTTCCACCATATAAGTTAAATAGCACGACCGGGTTTCGATGTATTACATCTCTTCAGGAGATCTTATCTTTTCTTATTATCTTTTCTTTATTATGTTCGAATTCCATCACATCACGCCTGAAACTACTCAATTTATGATACAAGAGATGAAAATACTTGTGTAAACTGCTCTGAACATTTTTAATTAGTTGTGAATAGTTCTCTGTGTTTCTGCAGAAAATTTGAAAAAATCCCCATTCAACTAAAGGTAGGATATTAATGTAATATCCAAAATACATACTCTTGCGAAACTGAAACTTTTTCTCCTGCATTACTGTTTTTATTCACTTGAGGAATTTTTAAATGATTACGAAAAGAACTTTTAGGTATATTTTCCAAAATTTCACCACTCCAAATGTAGCACTGTATTTATCTGTCTTCATCCTGTGACCTTAATTGACGAAGCATCTGTGCGCTTGCAATCTTTGCCTACCATTAATGGGCACCGTAAATGGTTCGTGACGGTATATGAATTTAATTTGAAGTATTCCACAGAAAGGTAAAGGAGTATTAAGAGTTTGATAAAAAGGGGTCGGAGGCCGAGGGCTATGAGCTCAGCTGCCGTGTTTTCCGTTGCACCGAGAAGCAACAACGATGGGGAGTTAATTGGAAGGGCTGACGGTAAAGATTTTTAGGGTTGAACGTGGGACTCCACTCGTCCTATCCAGGAGGACTTTCGGTCGGACCAGCTGTGGACGGGACCATGAGAGGGGATGTGGGATCGAAAAGTCTTGGGCGTGGGGTGAGTAGTAAGAGGGTCGCAATTAGCTCAATGGCAGTAATTTGGCTGGGAAATAGTTTTCACAGTCTGATATGGGGAGGGCGCCAGAGACCGAGAGATGGAGAAATGTTTATATTTCTAAACCTTGGCCACAACAAGCTGGCACAGCCAACGTTGTCGTTACGTAATGATGGCGCACACGTGCCCGTCTAGTCCTTCGGTTAAACTTCTAGATTCCGAGGTCAAGTGGAGGCACCCCGGAACATCGGCGCTTAAAGCGGCCGAAGTTGTGGCCCGAGTAATCAAGCAAGCATTGCATGCCTCTTCCTCATGCCGTTAGTTACGCCCCCTTGTGAACGAAATTTGTAACGCTCCTCGGAAATAAGTTCTCTTGAGCATTTACCGTTATATTTGATCGATCTTCTGTATAGTATCCGCCGTCACTTTGTGGAAACGATTCATAATGAATAAGAAATACTTAGTTTTTCCACACAAACTTTATTTTTACGACCGGGTTTCGACGACGACCAAATTACACCCCGTAATCCCTCCCCCCCCTAGCCATACTGACCAATAACTCTGTCTCTTACTCCTTCACCTCATATTTTCAAGCGTTGCAAGGGTATATATATGTGTGTATATTTCTGAAATAATTACCTGATGATGACGATCCTCGTCGAAACCCGGTCGTAAAAATAAAGTTTGTGTGGAAAAACTAAGTATTTCTTATTCATTATTGATCGATCTTCTTCCCTTTTCCGAATTGCTATTAACGGCCACCGTTCTCCATCCAACCCTCCAACAATGAATGAAAGTAGTCTTGCTTATAAAAATGTTGGTTTTGGAAGGTTTTTTAAAGACTATTATCTTATTAGTTTCACGAAACTTACTTTCTTGTCCCACATTATTTCAATCATAATTTCTCTTTAACTTCTGTCTGCTTTCATTCTGCCAAAAAAGCATACCCTTGTCATTCCTTGCCAACCAACGTTCTCCCTTCTATCACGGCCTTCAGCATCCCCACTACGAGTAACTCTCAATATTTCCTCCATCCATAACCTCTTCTATCCTACCTCAATAGCGAGAATCCAAACAAAATTTAGATTTAAAAATTGTCATTGTATGCTTTAACAGTTTTAAATCGTCTTAGTGTCAAATTAATTAACTCTAAGGACAACTTTCAATATTATTAACATCCACGTATCTATGCGCGTTGAACAAACATATAGTACAAATATTAAATTCAGAAAAAAATCTGTCGACATTATCCGCGTACAATTTTTTCGGTACAAACTAACGAGAAATTAACAAACAGTGCTTACAAGGAATTTATGAAAAGGTATATCGCTTTGAAATGTAGATCTGAAATCTGAGGAGAAATAATGAAATGGACTTTGAAGAGTGAAATTATTTTTTGCTTATTCTGCGAGAATTAACGAACTCGTCAAATTTTTTGACATGATCACACCCAATTATAAAGAGAGTAAGAGACCAATCTCTTTCTCATGGCGTCCATTCTGAGCTCTGTAGTTTCAAAATCTGGAATCCCTCGCTAAAAGCGGTGGTTTAAAATAATAAGGGGGATGACTAAGTAGTTTATTTCATAAGTATCCCGCGTGGAAGTTTCGATGCTGACGTCAGACAGGACGGGGTTTTAATGAGCGTGGTTAACTGAATAGACCGAAACGGTTCCCGTAAGCCACACCCTTCCTTCTCCTCTGGGTATCACGGGGCCTCTTAAGAATATTCAAAATGCATGGTTTACCCTACCAAGTTAGGCATTTGGAGAGTCCAAAGGTCTGGGGTGTGACGTTCTTGAGCGGTCGGGAGGTCTTACATTTAGCTGCTAACTTACTTGCTAACCATTCATTAAGAAAATAGGAGGTCCAACTTGTGTGATTCTCAAACTCCGCTTCATCTCAACGCTCGACTCTCCCCTGGTTTAAAGAGGACCCCGTCCTCCCGGGCCTCCCATCTTCCCGCGCTTCCAATCCCGCTATTTTCCCCTCTCGCTACGATTTCCTCCTCCGTTTATCCATCCTGGCTCCCTAGATCTCCAAATGCAGCGAAATTGGGCAAAGGTTGAGCTTATGAATAAAGAGTGTAATTAAACAAGGCGAGTGTAACTGAACGTGGCCACTTCCCTTCGAATTCAATCATTCACTCTTAGCCCGAACAACAAATTTCTTTGCATAGACAAGAGCATAGACGCTGGCAGGTCAAGAAATTAATATTTTTTTCCGGGGGGAAGAAAAAACTTTCGGGTACAAGTAAAATTCTAGTTACATGTAGCTCTACGTTTTGGAGTATATTTTATTATTTCCATTTTGGCATAATAAACTAAAAATAACTCCATTTTACTGAAATGGGAATGGTACTTATACATTTAAAAATACCAATACTTTTTACCTTAGATGTCAGTACCAAGCTATCGGTTCCTAGGATTGTTGTCAGAAATACTAAAATCTCGATAGCAATGACTAGGATTTCCAACCTGTGCTTTAGTACTGGGATAATGGCACCTAGATTTCTTGGTTCCCACTGTGCCAGTCCAATTATAGTGAATTTTCTTTCATAAGAAAACAAGTCAATAGATGTAATTTTCAGTAACTTTCAGCTTGACACTTTCTCCATCCTCGGCTTATTTTCCTGCCCAAGGTATCAGCCCCTATAATTAGCACAGAATAACATTGATACACAATTTCGACAGTCGGTGGTATTATTTATAAATGCTTTCTGAGTGAGCCATTCGATGTATTTCTATGTATTCGTCTTATTTGTTTCTACATGACAACCGTATTTAATGAAAAATTTGGAAAATCATCTAGGATACTGAAACTGTGTTATATTGAATCAGTGGCAACTCATGGACCATTACGTTAATTTAAGGCATTGTTATGCTGAATGTGCTGTGATTATTTGGTGGTACATGCATCGTACTAACGACAGCAAATTAGATTGCATACGGATGCAAGATAAACAAACTAATGGGGTAATTTCATCAGGCTCTATTGGGTGAAATATCCAAAATTTTGTGAGTTGCTTATTCTCGATCAAACGTGCAAACTTTCCGACCGCCTTGATTTCGTAGAAATTGAAGCAAAAAGTGAAAATATATTGACGAGGATCAAAATATTTCGCTGAATTCATTAATTTTGCGTCCACGCAAATATATAAAAAATATTTCATCGTTAAGAGTCATCAGAATTATCTGGGGATAGGGAAAAATCATAATATAAGTGTTTCTTAAACTCTTTGCTCTAATTAGCAAAATTAAAAAAAAGTCTCCTTCTCTTGAAATTAATGTTTCCAGGAAGTTGTGATAAGGTCGTAAACTGTTCTAAAATATTTAGCCACCAAATAAAAAAATGCTGATTGCTTATGAAAAAAATATTGATTATCCAAATAAAATTTGACGGTGGGACTCCGTCGCCGCCGCAGTCAACTAACCGCTTGCTATAGAAGGAGTGGAGTCAACGCGAAAGATACGAACTAGTGTGTAAAAAGTCTGTCCGGGAAGGATCCAGCAATGCAATATTTTGAGAAAAATAGCACATAGCAATAGCAATAAGACCTTATTCCCCTTTTTATTAATCCCCATGTAATCTCACACACTTATCCCAGCGTCTCTTTCACCTTTTAAAACAATCGGCTAAGTCCTTTTTCGGAATGATCATCAGCTGCCTCGTCGCATTCTCTTTAATCTCGTCAAAATCAACAATTACGTACTGTAGTTGCCGGGGACTTACTCCAAGCCGCAAACGATGACCGAGGTTTCCTAAAAAAAAGGTCATAACTGGAGATAAGTCAAGGGTGATGACCCTGAAACAAAACCCAAGTCTTCCCAATAGTCGTTTGAATAGATAAAGGAGAATGGGACGAATGCTGATGACCACTCCTGAAGAGGATTTTGCTGATTGTTTTGAAGAGTAGAAGAGACACTGGGATAAGGGAGTAATGTTCTAAGGGGAGTGCTTCGAAGTAGGCTAAGGCCTCATTATTCTAGGTAGGCTGTTTTTCTCAAAATACTGTATAGCCTGAACCCTCTGGAAAGACCTCGCAAATGAACTTCATAGTGATTTCGGTTGAAAGAGCTAAAAGAGAAAGGAGTGACGCAAGAGCTGTTAATGTTTAGGGGTTGTGTAATATCTGCGAGAAATTCGAAGGTATTCTACCAATGCTTAGGAGTATCGTGATTATAAATCTCCAATATCAATTTTACGTCCGTTGTCACAAGAATCCTGGATCGGAGATCATTTTCTCATTCAAGCATTGTTTGCACTCCATCGATACAAATAAACAGTTATCCGAACTCAAATTACCATATAAACGACAATTGAAATATTATGGATATTCATCCAGCCAAGGATGATATGATGTTTGCAATAGTTAATTAATAAAGAAAGATAATTACTCATCAAGTCATTTGGAATCAACGAAGTTTGGATGAAATCGAGTACTAATAATTCTGTCGTAATTCTATTAGGTACCACTTAGTCTATAGCCCTCATTGAGTTAAGGGATGCAAATTCATTGAAAAATGATTGAATCAATCGCGAACCATTAGCCCTTTCATTTAGATTCCATTAATGAATTAACGTTTAAAAAATTAGTTCGCGTACGTTCCTTTTGAAAAACTGAATTATCGCATTTTTGGAGACCAATCTGATCTCCTCATTGAAATTTCATTTAATACGTAATAATTTTATAATAGTAATTCAAATTATTAACAGTATTCAGAGACACATGAATCAAATTAATCTGAAAGAACTAAAGCTGTCGCAAGCAGATTCCGGTAAAAGCGACAGATTATCATCGAAAAAATCCAATTTTAAATAAATGACATTTTTATCACGTATTTATGACGCAAGTGTGTCTGAATTTTTATTGATATAACTTTCACAAGGAGGAGGGAATATATTACAGGGACGTAGAGTAAAAATGTTGAGAAAGGGCTCGTCAAAACTTTGATGTGAAGCGTGGTTGTGTGCGACGTGGAAACATGGTAATTGAAGCAAGATGATAAATGCACGTAGATTGGATGTTTTGAAATGGGAGTGTGGAGATGGATGGAAAAGATGATATGGACAGAATAGAAAATAAACGAAGAAGTTCTAGGCATGGTTGGGGGATAGGGTATTGTTGGGAAAATCCAAAGGAGGCAGGAAAGATGGAGCCAGAACGTTTTGATTGACAATGAAATGTTGAAGACTATGATAGAGGGGAGAAATTTAGGTATGCGAGGAAGAGTTAGGAATAGAATAAGCATGTTGGATGGAATGGAGGGAGGAAGGAAACTTGCGGAATTGAAAAGGGGCATATTGTAGTCTCGGTGTGAGGTTGCGTTTTGTTACGAGAGGCAGGGGAATGTCTTGTTGCACCGTTTTGTAGGCTGTGTGTTTTCCAAAACCTACCTTAACCAGGAGAATACCAAATATTAATAATTGATATACTCGGGTAGAATTTTGTAAAAAAATGGGATTTCTTAGCTTTAGCTTAAGAGTCAAAAATAAATAACAAAATGGAAAATACGAATCGTTGGTATAAATAATGACTCCTAGCAGTTAAAGAAAAATAAGAAGTGATAAAAAAGTTGGCATACTATACCATCCATGCATGAAAAAATCTACGAACTTATGGAATTTTGATTTTGAATTATTTGATCTCACTTTACGGGAGGTCAAATAATTCCAATTTCACCTCATTTCGTCCTCTTTAATAATATTTTTCCTTAGAAAGATTACGTAAGAGGAGGACTCCCTTCGTCAATTTTCGCCCGACTGTCCCTTTAATATCTCGACATGTCGGCATTCGGTGGATTTTGATGACTTTTTTCGGGCCTCGGAAAAACGTTCCAACTTCCGTTTCAATTACTGGAAATTTAGTTAAAAATGCAAAAAGATCATATATTTGCACGGATCCCTTGGAAATTAAATTCTGAAATAATCTTAAAAATCATCTCGTCTTAATTGGGTCCGCTTGTATTGACTAAGGGCATTTTATTTTTTGACTGTGGCCTTGGGGTCATATATTTAGCTCTGTAAAACGGTAAAAATGGCTTGGAGTAAGGTACACGATAACTTTAGATAATACGCTTCTTATTATAGTGGACACTAGACTAAGTTGATGTGACCTTCGGTTGTGATGGAGGGACATTATCAGCATAGTGACAGTCGGATGAAAGAGATCCATTACTCGACATTAAATTAAATGATCGCCAAAGTTGTGCAAATCAAATGAAAATATATTTTCCACTGTTTTTTTGCTCTTATTTGGTTTAAGGGTATAAAAAGTATTCTTCAAATCCCTCTTTAAATAAATCTAGGAAGCATAAAATGTCAATTTAATGATACCCTAAGTACCAAAAATTGTATTTAGTTTATGATAGAATGGCATTGGCAGTGAGAGATGGTTCAGCATGGTAATGAATTGCAAGCATTGGGATAAGCCAAATTTTAATGTTAGAATTGTAAAAAAGATGCTGAACGGTTGAATTAAGGTTTATCAAAGTAATTATCCTGGATTTTAGGAATATGAAATAACTAATTAAAATAGATGTGAAAACACATGAAAAACTATAGAGATTTTCAATTTAATGCTCCATAATTTTATCAAAGTTCCAATATGGTTTTTGCCATACATAGACCGTTGCCCGGAACTCCTGGCCAAATGTTAATATTAATAAATCTTAAACAGGGTAGAAAATATCCTCGGAAATATTTATCCAAAGTTTAAAATTTAAACGTCATATTTACTTAAGCGGAGGGTATATGCAAAGCTTGGAGAACACACAAAGATAAAAATCTACCAACCGCTTCAATTTTTCCTTTCTTCGATAAATCTGGCTGCGGGAAAATTAAATGAGAAAATAAACATTTCCCTACTGTTAAGAGAGAAATATAGGTACCGAAATTATTAGTATGATATTCATATTATTAGTTATTTTTTCACAAAATTATTAGAAGAAAGGCTAATCAAGCCATATGCCACGAACCTACATGGTTTTTATGAAAATAACGGGGAAGGGTTCGGAAAAATAGATTTATTTCAGATAGTGCTACAAAATTCTTCAAAGTACATACCTTGAGCGTCGGCGCACTTTTGCCAGTGGCTTCTACACGACTCGAAGACGCCCTGAAAGACGGATTGCGGAAGGTCTTTAAGGGGACACGTGCAAGCTTCTTTGAAGACACTTAGGGTTCCATGGTGGTGTCATTTGAGGAAGAATTTACCTTTTGAGAATAGAAAATGGTCTAATGGTGCCAAATCGGGACTGTAAGGGGGTTAGGGAATCGTCTCGATGTCGTTGCATAAGGTTTTTGTAAGCAGCCTCTCGACTCTGCTCTTGGTCGTCCGTCAAGACGTTTTGGACGAGTTTAGCGCAGGTCTTTCGAATCGCCAGATTTTCGGTGATAATGGTATGGATCTTATCAATGACAATGCGATCTGCGATCATGCGCGAATTTAACCAATGGTCTAAATTCATCACTTGACGCACATGTCTGGAAAAAATTGTTACCGATACTTTGTACGCAAACCTTGTTGTTGGAAAATGGGATTAATATCAACCTCTATATTTAGGATGTTTTTGATGCACAAATTCTGCCATATCTTGGTATTTATCCCTCTGGATACAAGTAAAAAGTTATATTTATGAGCGCACTCATAAATGACAGTCTCATTAGTTTCAGTCCATTATCAGTTTCACTCAGAGGCAGTAGCAATTTATTTGGGAAAAATTGGCATATTATATTTATTTATTTATGTTGGAGAGATCTTTAATGTAAATTGAAAAAAATATGAGTCCTAGAATCTGAAGGGCTCAAGAAGGGGGGTATCCCAGCTATGGAAATACCCATTAATGGGAATATTGGCATCAATTGATTGAGCGATGCATCTATTTGATGGTGATTGATCATTGAGGTCAGAGTTGGAAAATTTAAAACTCCTCATATTTCCTTTTCACCACATCTAAAACCCACATATAATCAATTATGCCAGCGTGACCACCAATATCTGGCTAGTTACGGTGATTTTTGATGTATTTTTAATTATTTGCCTCACGAGTAAATATACCACATTAACTCATAATGCCGACTAAACAGAAAATTAGTGAAGAAGAATGAATTGGAATAGGTCAAATTCGGGCCTCGTGCTCCTATTCAAGTTCAAACCTGCAGAAATACATGGTGCGGCGCTTGAATCCGGATAAACACGCGTTCCCTCGAATGAGGTTTCCTCACCGGGTTAGTGAAACTTTCCCCCAGACTTCTCCGAAGCATTATTCTTAGCCACAATATCGTAAAAAGTTGATCAGGGGTACCAGAAGAATCGAAATATTTCGAAACATAACGCCCAACGCGTACACTTTCGTAAATAACTGCTCTTCGATTGTACCCCGCCCTTGTACGTGACATCTCGGCCATTTTGACGTTATGACTCTTTACTAGATCGTGACCTCCAGTGGAACTACTATATGGAGGGAAATTCAAATTGAAAGGAGCGGCAAAAGAGGGTAAGTAGGGACTGGGACCAAAGTCAGGCGCTTATTAACTTTGGTGCCTTCGCCGGGTACTTTTAGTGTTTAAGCCACCACGAAAAGACCAGGAAGGTTTGAAAAACATTGTGACGAGCACTGCGTGAGGTTTAGGCCGAAGACACCATACGGCTTGTGCCGGAGTTGGGACACGGGAGATCAGAAAGTTTGTAATCTGTCTAATCCAAGTTACTAGTGGCGTCAAACTAGATTTTTTCTTGAGTTGTCAAATTTCTTTAACACTCCTTAATTCCATCTCACGAGTCTTGAGTGGCGAAAACCCCTGGAAAAGTTTAGCATTGAAGTTTCTCCCCAGCGAACAGTCTCCCTCATTGGAGGAAAACGATGACTATCACTGGTCTACCAAACGGAAGGAGGTTATAATGTTCTAGAAGAACGATTTCCTAACACTGTGGCTATTTTTAGGAGCTTAATATTTTGAAAGAACTGCTTTCACCGTTACACTTGATACTCTCTCTACTTGCATGTAGCATCTCATTGGTCAGTATCACGTATTTTCTGAGGTTTTTGACCGTTTTCCTTGCATGAACTCCTCTCCCTCCATTTTCAACTGTTATTATCACTTTTATCATGTCCATCGGTATCATTTTGCCTCGTAATATTACACCGTCTACTAATCCCGTAATTAACAGCTGTGATGTTACAGTCTTGAGCTCTCTCGAAGGCTCGTACTTTCCTATAGCTACGAGTAGAGTTCCTAAATGTACATAGTACTTATGGTTATTTTGGAGGCTAGCTATGAGCTTGACGTCATTGCTAAGGGAAAAGATGACTTCATTCGCGTCTATTCACTGGGCAAATGTCGTTAAAATTACAAATGGGTGAGTGAATTTCCCGTCTGGAGCGAAGAGAGAGAGAGAGAGAGAGCATAGGATGTAAAATAGATTTATTTTTACTGGGGAGGGCAAGGGATGTGAGGGATTGAAAACGTCGAGGTAAGAGATAATTCATTGGAACTCCGAGCGAGTTTCCGTCGAAGTGCCTGGGAAAATTATGGATCTCGGGACATCTCAATGTCCACTACAGTATCACAGAAGACTCAGAAACAGTCGCGATATGCGTAATGGGATTGTTTCGCCTCCGGGGGATGAAATTTACAGATGGGTACGAGAAATGAGCTTCCAGCAGTCGAAACTTTATAAAAACAATGGCGACAAAAATTAACTTGGTGAAATTCGTGACATGCAAGGATATCTGCATAGAGCATAGGGCAGCAGTAAATCTACCTTGGGATTGAAATGCTGATGATGAAGGATATCCGAGGTTCCTAATGAATCAAAAAAGAGGCGTAGTAACTCAGTGGGTGGAGCATCCGGCTACTGACTGGAGAGCCAGGACTTGATCTTCGTTAACTTATAACACCCAAAACTTTACCTAAGTTGTGTGATTTTTTTGTACTTGGTATTCCAGGAAAATCGTAAGTGGTGCAGGGAAAGAAACTGGCTGCTTATAGCCTAATATCGCCGTGGTTCACAGAAGAATATACGAGTTAGCCATAAAGTAAATAGGTATAATTGGAGGGTTTTTCGGAAAATATAATGAAAAAACAAGAGACGGTTGTTACTACGCATTATTTTGGACACATTTGGATTGCGGGATAATGATTTCGCATTCATGAATGCAAGCGTCAATTAAGAAATTGGAAAAGATTTTGAAAATATCCGTTGTGCCAATAAAAATTTGTTACGGAAAAAGAGTTAGTACCACGTGTAGGTGAGAGAAATTTAGGATGGGAGCCTATGGTCACGAAGAGAAGAAACAAAGCTAAGACCATAAGAGATGCACAGAACAACCGAGTTTACAAGTGGTACTGAGTGAATCATTGCAAACTTACATTGCATTGGCAGATTCAAGCACTCGTTATTCTCTCAGGCCTAATACAATCATGACAAAATCAGACACCACTCTTGCATTTTTAATAAAAAAAAACTAAATTAAAGCTTCACTTAAACACACTAATTATTGCATGAAGCACAAAACAGGTATGTTTGAGATTGCCCTCCTGTTTTGTGTGAATTTATATTTTGTATAAATGCATACTGATGCATAAATTATCGCTTCCCTAACATACCCCGCCAAACGCCTTTGTGGCGACTTGCGGGGTTTCGCGCAGATATGTAAATTTTATACGCCATATGTTGTAATACATTTTTTAATACTCTGAAAGCCACCGCTAGAGTGTGTGGCAGGGGGTGAATACACACCAGACTAATTTTCACCCGTGCCGCGGTTGGACAATGGTATTCTGATCCCTTATCGTTCGTGGAAAAAATATCATCTTAAACATATCTGTTTAGCACTTAATCCCACTAATTTTATTGATATAATCTCGCCTCCCGTAGTACTATGGGGGTAATAATACAATTTCAACGCCATTGCTAAAGGGATACGAGTTAGGGATTTCACGGTTCCTAACAATCATTGGATTCACATATTCGTGTGCTTCTTTGAACCCTTTTCCCAACTTGAACTACTCTTTACTCTACCTTACTTCCTTCTGCAATAATTCGTGAGTTTAACTTAACTTTATTCAATGTTATTCGAGGCGTCTCTTCTTTTTCTTTCCCGCTTATCTAAAATTCCCCTTTCTTTAAAGCCCATCTACCTCTAAATATCCTTTCCTTCAGCTTTATTTGTGTCTACGTCCATGCCCTGCAGCATTTTGTCTTCCTGCTCTATGTGAAAAAACTTTATAGTTTTTCTTTTCCTCCACCCAACTCAATTTCCTAATATTCACATTCCAGGAGCCTTTAGGACAGTCTGCCTTGAAGTCGAAAACCTCCACATAATCTGAAACTTAACTAAACATCTACAAAAATAGTTTTATCGATTAGATATTTTAATTAATGCCTTTTTCACTTTTTTTATTCTGGAATTTTTTCTTATTAGAAATAGGATTCTCTTGGGATGCTGATGATGGATGAAGTACATATAAAAAAACCCTATTGGAAGAAGGAAGGAATACTTGCCTTTTTGCACTAATATTTATAAGCTAAAAATGATATTAACTTTTACGTGCGCCTACTATGCTTCTCTGGAGCATATTAATGCCAATGGCTCGTAAGTCCTCAAATTTATCATGTCAAAGGGAAAATATCAACATACTACAAATTTTTGGAATTTATAATTTTTTTCCTCAAGAATACTCATATTAGGAAATAGACACATATATAGTGTATATTATTTGGGGAACTGCATTAAAAAACTAGTTCTCATATTCATTCCAAGTTGGCTTTTAAACAAATGATCAACAAACAATTTATATGTAAAATTGTGTCACCACAAGTGCGTTATTTTATCTTGGCAAACCTACCAAGGACACATCGGAGCGCTATCAAGTAATACTATTCACTGAAAAAGACATTTTGCCACTCGTTCATATACATCTAGCCTTTGTTTTTTGGTCATTAGCACGGAAGGTGAGACCTAAGAATTAACCTGAGAATTATCACGTCAATTTTAAATTCCATGATGTCGCTGAGCTACGCTCAGGTTCCCCCCAGAGAAACGTTTTGAGGTCTACTGTAGCATCGTATTGCTCGCGGGTGATTAAGAAAACGAATTATGTTAGACCTTTTGTATTTCGCATGCCACGTGAAGTCACCAAATGTCACTGCCATGCGCCCTGGATTAGTCTCCTCTGGTAAGAATTCGTGAGATTAACCGGTCACGTAGCGAAGGTTTGAAAACAAGATTCTC